>NC_085956.1:8787878-9090909 GCF_963556715.1 Cydia fagiglandana
CATAGTAAAGTAATTCCTTTATTTAAATCTGGTGGCAGCTCTGACCCCACTAACTTTAGACCGATATCTGTGCTACCAACATTTAGCAAGATTTTTGAATAATTAGTTCTTTCTCAATTAGTACGACATTTTAGCTTTAATAATTTGATGCATAATAAGCAGTTTGGTTTTACACGGGGTCGCTCAACAACCGATGCTGGTGTTGAGCTAATTAAGCATATTTTCGATGCCTGGGAGGAGTCACGAGATGCTTTAGGTGTCTTCTGTGATTTATCTAAGGCCTTCGACTGTGTTTGTCATGAAACATTAATCAGGAAACTTCATTATTACGGCGTTAGAGGATCGGCACTGAATTTACTTAAGTCCTACTTAAATGGTAGAATACAAAGGGTCGATGTGAATGGACAGCGATCACCTGGGTCATTGGTCTCTATGGGTGTACCACAGGGGTCAATATTGGGGCCTTTTCTGTTCCTTATCTACATAAATGACTTGCCATTCCTTGTTAAGACCCACCATGATATAGTATTGTTTGCAGACGACACCTCACTTATTTTCAAAGTCATACGACAGCAACAAGCTTACAATGATGTAAACAATGCTATTTCAAAAGTAGTAAATTGGTTCAATGTTAATAATTTAATGTTAAATGAGAAAAAAACTAAATGTATTAAGTTTGTCACTAGTAGTAACGTAAGGCATGTGCAAGCAAGTGTCATTGTGAAGGATGAGGAATTGGAATTAGTTGATAGTACAGTTTTTCTTGGTATAACTTTAGATTCTAAACTCCAGTGGGGTCCCCATATTGCTACTCTTTCGAATAGACTGAGCTCTGCAGCTTTTGCAGTGAGCAAAATCCGTCAGTTAACTGATGTGAAAACAGCTCGATTAGTATATTTTAGTTACTTCCATAGCATTATGGCATATGGTATTTTACTGTGGGGCGGTGCTTCAGAGATAAATACCATTTTTGTTCTGCAGAAGAGGGCTATTCGAGCAATATACAAAATGAACCATAGAGACTCACTTAGAGATAAATTTAAGGAAATTGACATAATGACAGTGCACTGTCAATACATTTATGAGAATATTCTGTATGTACATAAAAATATTGTAAATTTTAGGAAAAATTGTGAAATCCATAATATGAATACTAGAAATAAACATAAGTTCGCAGTGCCCTTCACTCGGCTCCATAAAATTAAAAAATCATTCATGGGTAATTGTGTAAGATTTTATAATAAACTTCCAAACCATATTACTGAATTATCTATTAATAAATTTAAGAATTATGTAAAGCGTAAACTTATTTCCAAAGCTTATTATACCACACAGGACTACATGAATGATAATACAACGTGGGATTAATTGTTATTCGAAATGATTATTTATTTATTAGGTATATTTGATTATTGATGAGGAAATGGATATTGCGATGTAATACTATCTACTTGTTTGTTACTTATGCTTTTTTTTGACATTTAGATTTTATTCTAGAAATTCTAGACTAGTATTTTTTTATACAATTTTTTTTTTAATGTTTGACGATCCTTTTGTGAAATTCTTAGTGTTAAATTTGACATGTATAATAATCCAATTTTATTATGGAATAATATTAACATCAATAAATTGCTCTGATAATTAGATTAAGATTAATTACGATTCATAAGTGCTTGTTGCTAGGCCTACATGAATAAAGTATATTTTGATTGATTGATTGATCGCCAGTACGACGCTCAGACCGGCACGTTTGCACTTTAGTTCATGTATCTCCGAAACTAATGCAGATCCCACTCTCAAACTTTCCATGTATTTTTGATGGACTATAAGCTACATTTTGAGGCAAAAATAAAAAATTTCAAAAATACCGAACTTTATATAAATTTGACTTGAAATTTTCATTTCCGGTTTTTTGTATGAAAAAATTAAAAAATATCATAATTGTTATAACTGCAAGATAAAGCAATTAAAATTGTATACAAACCAATATTAAACTTATTTTTCAGTTTATTAAATAATAGCTGCATCAGCTTTTGTAAAATGCTCTCCTCAATTTTCGTCCATTTTTTAAATGCTTCCAAACCGGAAACGGTGCCAAATAAAAAAAAAAAAGAATGCGTATTTTTAGAATATCGAGTAGTATAATTATTCAAAATTTCAGCAAATTCTATGACCTGACACTTTTTTCGCTGCCCGCTTGGCGTGAAATGCCCCTTATGCCAAAATTATGCCAAAGTTTTTAGAAATATGCCAAATAAATGCTAAAATGTCAACTTGAAATTAGATACTTAAAACACATACATTTTTCATATTTGCCGCCTTTTTCTACTGACAAGATCTGCTTGACCAACTTTATATAGTCCGTCGACGTCCATCCGTCCACATAAGTCAAAATTCATATGAAAATATGAACCACATAAGGCGATGGCGCATATTGTTGCTGCCAAGTTGGTGCAAACTTGGGTTAGGCTAAATTATGCTAAAAAATATGCCAGATGCTAAATGGAAAATTTTGGTGCCAAAGCAAGTGAAAATATGCCAGATCTGGCATCAATTATGCCAAGTTGGCAACACTGCGCGGGCCACTGTCAGCGCCAGAGGGGGGAGTGTATCTGGTTGCTGCTTTTACGCTTTGGGTGTCGCCGGATTGGAACGCGTCCCGGGCCGGGGTTTGGAGACCTCTGGTTTAAGATATGATAAAAACCGGGCAAGTGCGAGTCGGACTCGCGCACGAAGGGTTCCGTACCATAATGCAAAAAAAAAACAAAAAAAAAGCAAAAAGAAAACGGTCACCCATCCAAGTACTGACCCCTCCCGACGTTGCTTAACTTTGGTCAAAAATTACGTTTGTTGTATGGGAGCCCCATTTAAATCTTTATTTTATTCTGTTTTTAGTATTTCTATATTATATAAAGCCGCAACCCGATGATTAATTGACATGATTGTTCTCCCAGAAGGAGGTTCGTGGGGTATTCGAGTTTGGTACGGTCGTATAGAGGGCGGTCTGGTGACCTCCAGAAAAATCCGACTTTTGGTCTACCGTCTTTCGTCATAAAAATGTTGAACGGCCCGGCCAAACGGTGGGAGGTAGGTGGGGGGTGCTCGACCAAATGTCATAGAGGGACCCTGGCAGTTTTTGAAGCAACCATTTTTTTTTCAAAATGGCCGACTTTTTTTTTTAAATTTTTTCAAGTTTGTCCTAGCGCGCTGAAATTTTGGTCACGGAATCTCGGAGTCCCCTAGATTCCTACGAAACAAAAATTTTTGGAAAAATGCTCTAATTGTTGGAAAACTGGCCACTTTTGTTTTGTATGGCAACTTTTAAACGGTGCCAGATAGGTGGGGGGTGCTCGACCAAATGTCATAGAGGGCCTCGAGGCAAAACAAACTGCATTAAAAAAAATTCAAAATGGCCGACTTTTTTTTTTAAATTTTTTCAAGTTGGTCCGAGCGCGCTGAGATTTGGCATGGCGAGAGATAAAGGCCTCTAGATACCTACGAATAAAAAAATTTTTGGAAAAAATCCAAGATGGCGGAAATAATGAGCATTTTAATTTTGTATGGAAACTTTTAAACGGTGCGAGATGGGTGGGGGGTGCTCGACCAAATGTCATAGAGGGCCCCGAGACAAAACAAACTGCATTTAAAATTTTTCAAAATGGTTGACTTTTTTTTTTTAATTTTTTCAAGTTGGTCCGAGCGCGCTGAGATTTGGCACGCGGCAAGCTTGCGGGCCCAAGATTACCATGTGAAAAAATTTTTTTGGAAAAATCCAAAATGGCGGCGGATACGGGCCAAATTCAAATTTCCAAGTAGGTTAAGCGAGCCCGAAGGGCGAGCTTCAGGCTGGGAGGCCGAAGGCCGACCTCGCGGAGGGCCGTCAGGCCCGGAGCTTCACCCCAAATGTCCAAGCGTGCCCCACCCCCAGTAATTTTGGGCGAGGCCGAAGGCCGAGCTGCGGGAATGACGAACAAAGCAAAATCCTATACAAAAAGTGTGTCAAGCGAGCCCGAAGGGCGAGCTTCAGGCCGGGAGGCCGAAGGCCGACCCCGGCGGAGGGCCGAAGGCCCGGAGCCTCCACCCCGACTCCCAAAACGCGAGGCCGAAGGCCGAGCTGCGTGAATGCAGTTCCTGCAAGCGTTCTACAAAGTCAACTGTCTTGATAAGCGAAGCCGGCGGGCCGAAGGCCCGACGGCGGAGCGTCGAGGCTCGCGAAGGCCGAAGGCCGAGCTCCGCGTAGGGCCGAAGGCCCGAAGCGTCACACGAGAGGGGGAAGTTGGAGCTTAAACACGACCCAATAGGAAAAGTGTCTTAGACAAGCGAAACGGCGGGCCGAAGGCCGAAGGCCGTAGGCCCGACGTGAGCTTGTCAAGACACTTTTACTATTGGGTCGTGTTTAAGCTCCAACTTCCCGCTTAAGTCCCAACGCAAAACCAACCCTCCAAGTGTTTTAATAAGCGAAGCGGCGGGCCGAAGGCCCGACGCTGAGCTTCGAAACCCAGCGAAGGCCGAAGGCCGAGCTCCGCGTAGGGCCGAAGGCCCGGAGCGTCCCTTTCGATTTCCCAAGCACGCGAGGCCGAAGGCCGAGCTGCGGGAATGAAGTGCTCTCACGCGGATCTTTTCGTCTTAGCAAAAGTAGAAATTCAATTAATTTTCCCTTTGGAAAACAAACTACTACACAACAATAACAACAGCAGGAATGGACTGCTACCAACAATGTGGGTTAGGTTAGGTTAGAACTGCGACCCTCACAGAAACGGACGGCTACCAAAAAAGTGGGTTAGGTTAGGTTAGAACTGCGACCCTACTAGAAACGGACTGCTACCAAAAAAGTGGGTTAGGTTAGGTTAGAACTGCGACCCTCACAGAAACGGAAACAACACGCGTACCGCGGGGCCCTCGGGCCCCGCGCACAGGGCAAAATCTAGTTACTATTATTTAAAGCCGCAACCCGACTGATTGATTGACATGATTGTTCTCCCAGAAGGAGGTTCGTGGGGTATTCGAGTTTGGTACGGTCGTATAGAGGGCGGTCTGGTGACCTCCAGAAAAATCCGACTTTTGGTCTACCGCTTCCGGTCAGAAAAATGTACGACGGCCCGGCCAAACGGTGGGAGGTAGGTGGGGGGTGCTCGACCAAATGTCATAGAGGGACCCTGGCAGTTTTTGAAGCCACCATTTTTTTTTCAAAATGGCCGACTTTTTTTTTTAAATTTTTTCAAGTTTGTCCTAGCGCGCTGAAATTTTGGTCACAGAATCTCATAGGCTCCTAGATTCCTACGAAAAAAAAATTTTTGGAAAAATGCTCTAATTGTTGGAAAACTGGCCACTTTTGTTTTGTATGGCAACTTTTAAACGGTGCGAGATAGGTGGGGGGTGCTCGACCAAATGTCATAGAGGGCCTCGAGGCAAAACAAACTGCATTAAAAAAAATTCAATATGGCCGACTTTTTTTTTTTAATTTTTTCAAGTTGGTCCGAGCGCGCTGAGATTTGGCATGGCGAGAGATAGAGGCCTTTAGATACCTACGAATAAAAAAATTTTTGGAAAAAATCCAAGATGGCGGAAATAATGAGCATTTTAATTTTGTATGGAAACTTTTAAACGGTGCGAGATGGGTCGGGGGTGCTCGACCAAATGTCATAGAGGGCCCCGAGACAAAACAAACTGCATTTAAAAATTTTCAAAATGGTTGACTTTTTTTTTTTAATTTTTTCAAGTTGGTCTGAGCGCGCTGAGATTTGGCACGCGGCAAGCTTGCGGGCCCAAGATTACCATGTGAAAAAATTTTTTGGAAAAATCCAAAATGGCGGCGGATACGGGCCAAATTCAAATTTCTAAGTAGGTTAAGCGAGCCCGAAGGGCGAGCTTCAGGCTGGGAGGCCGAAGGCCGACCTCGCGGAGGGCCGTCAGGCCCGGAGCTTGACCCCGAATGTCCAAGCGTGCCCCACCCCCAGTAATTTTGGGCGAGGCCGAAGGCCGAGCTGCGGGAATGACGAACAAAGCAAAATTCTATACAAAAAGTGTGTTAAGCGAGCCCGAAGGGCGAGCTTCAGGCCGGGAGGCCGAAGGCCGACCCCGGCGGAGGGCCGAAGGCCCGGAGCCTCCACCCCGACTCCCAAAACGCGAGGCCGAAGGCCGAGCTGCGTGAATGCAGTTCCTGCAAGCGTTCTACAAAGTCAACTGTCTTGATAAGCGAAGCCGGCGGGCCGAAGGCCCGACGGCGGAGCGTCGAGGCTCGCGAAGGCCGAAGGCCGAGCTCCGCGTAGGGCCGAAGGCCCGAAGCGTCACACGAGAGGGGGAAGTTGGAGCTTAAACACGACCCAATAGGAAAAGTGTCTTAGACAAGCGAAACGGCGGGCCGAAGGCCGAAGGCCGTAGGCCCGACGTGAGCTTGTCAAGACACTTTTACTATTGGGTCGTGTTTAAGCTCCAACTTCCCGCTTACGCCCCAAAGCAAAACCAACCCTCCAAGTGTTTTAATAAGCGAAGCGGCGGGCCGAAGGCCCGACGCTGAGCTTCGAAACCCAGCGAAGGCCGAAGGCCGAGCTCCGCGTAGGGCCGAAGGCCCGGAGCGTCCCTTTCGATTTCCCAAGCACGCGAGGCCGAAGGCCGAGCTGCGGGAATGAAGTGCTCTCACGCGGATCTTTTCGTCTTAGCAAAAGTAGAAATTCATTTAATTTTCCCTTTGGAAAACAAACTACTACACAATTACAACAGCAACAACAACATTACCAACAACAACACATCAACAACAGCAAACAACACGCGTACCGCGGGGCCCTCGGGCCCCGCGCACAGGGCAAAATCTAGTTACTATTATTTAAAGCCGCAACCCGAAGATTGATTGACATAATTGTTCTCCCGGAAGGAGGTTCGTGGGGTATTTGAGTTTGGTACGGTCGTATAGAGGGCGGTCTGGTGACCTCCAGAAAATTCCGACTTTTCGTCTACCGCTTCCGGTCAGAAAAATGTTGGACGGCCCGGCCAAACGGTGGGAGGTAGGTGGGGGGTGCTCGACCAAATGTCATAGAGGGACCCTGGCAGTTTTTGAAGCCGCCATTTTTTTTTCAAAATGGCCGACTTTTTTTTTTTATTTTTTTCAAGTTTGTCCTAGCGCGCTGAAATTTTGGTCACGGAATCTCGGAGTCCTCTAGATTCCTACGAAAAAAAAATTTTTGGAAAAATGCTTTAATTGTTGGAAAACTGGCCACTTTTATTTTGTATGGCAACTTTTGAACGGTGCTAGATAGGTGGGGGGTGCTCGACCAAATGTCATAGAAGGCCCCGAGACAAAACAAACTGCATTAAAAAAATTTCAAAATGGCCGACTTTTTTTTTTTCATTTTTTCAAGTTGGTCCGAGCGCGCTGAGATTTGGCATGGCGAGAGAAAGAGGCCTCTAGATACCTACGAATAAAAAAATTTTTGGAAAAAGTCCAAGATGGCGGAAATAATGGGCATTTTAATTTTGTATGGAAACTTTTAAACGGTGCGAGATGGGTGGGGGGTGCTCGACCAAATGTCATAGAGGGCCCCGAGACAAATCAAACTGCATTTAAAAATTTTCAAAATGGCCGACTTTTTTTTTTTAATTTTTTCAAGTTGGTCCGAGCGCGCTGAGATTTGGCATGCGGCGAGCTTGGGGGCCCAAGATTACCATGTGAAAAAAAAATTTTGGAAAAATCCAAAATGGCGGCGGACACGGGCCAAATTAAAATTTCCAAGTAGGTTAAGCGAGCCCGAAGGGCGAGCTTCAGGCTGGGAGGCCGAAGGCCGACCTCGCGGAGGGCCGTCAGGCCCGGAGCTTGACCCCGAATGTCCAAGCGTGCCCCACCCCCAGTAATTTTGGGCGAGGCCGAAGGCCGAGCTGCGGGAATGACGAACAAAGCAAAATCCTATACAAAAAGTGTGTTAAGCGAGCCCGAAGGGCGAGCTTCAGGCCGGGAGGCCGAAGGCCGACCCCGGCGGAGGGCCGAAGGCCCGGAGCCTCCACCCCGACTCCCAAAACGCGAGGCCGAAGGCCGAGCTGCGTGAATGCAGTTCCTGCAAGCGTTCTACAAAGTCAACTGTCTTGATAAGCGAAGCCGGCGGGCCGAAGGCCCGACGGCGGAGCGTCGAGGCTCGCGAAGGCCGAAGGCCGAGCTCCGCGTAGGGCCGAAGGCCCGAAGCGTCACACGAGAGGGGGAAGTTGGAGCTTAAACACGACCCAATAGGAAAAGTGTCTTAGACAAGCGAAACGGCGGGCCGAAGGCCGAAGGCCGTAGGCCCGACGTGAGCTTGTCAAGACACTTTTACTATTGGGTCGTGTTTAAGCTCCAACTTCCCGCTTACGCCCCAAAGCAAAACCAACCCTCCAAGTGTTTTAATAAGCGAAGCGGCGGGCCGAAGGCCCGACGCTGAGCTTCGAAACCCAGCGAAGGCCGAAGGCCGAGCTCCGCGTAGGGCCGAAGGCCCGGAGCGTCCCTTTCGATTTCCCAAGCACGCGAGGCCGAAGGCCGAGCTGCGGGAATGAAGTGCTCTCACGCGGATCTTTTCGTCTTAGCAAAAGTAGAAATTCATTTAATTTTCCCTTTGGAAAACAAACTACTACACAATTACAACAGCAACAACAACATTACCAACAACAACACATCAACAACAGCACCAACAGCAAACAACACGCGTACCGCGGGGCCCTCGGGCCCCGCGCACAGGGCAAAATCTAGTCTATATTATATAAAGCCGCAACCCGACTGATTGATTGACATGATTGTTCTCCCAGAAGGAGGTTCGTGGGGTATTGGAGTTTGGTACGGTCGTATAGAGGGCGGTCTGGTGACCTCCAGAAAAATCCGACTTTTGGTCTACCGCTTCCGGTCAGAAAAATGTACGACGGCCCGGCCAAACGGTGGGAGGTAGGTGGGGGGTGCTCGACCAAATGTCATAGAGCGACCCTGGTAGTTTTTGAAGCCACCATTTTTTTTTCAAAATGGCCGACTTTTTTTTTTTAATTTTTTCAAGTTTGTCCTAGCGCGCTGAAAGTTTGGTCACGGAATCTCGGAGTCCCCTAGACTCCTACGAAAAAAAACTTTTTGGAAAAATGCTCTAATTGTTGGAAAACTGGTCACTTTTGTTTTGTATGGCAACTTTTAAATGGTGTGAGATAGGTAGGGGGTGCTCGACCAAATGTCATAGAGGGCCTCGAGGCAAAACAAACTGCATTAAAAAAAATTCAAAATGGCCGACTTTTTTTTTTTAATTTTTTCAAGTTGGTCCGAGCGCGCTGAGATTTGGCATGGCGGGAGATAGCGGGCTCTAGATTCCTATGAAAAAAAAATTTTTTGGAAAAAATCCAAGATGGCGGAAATAATGGGCATTTTAATTTTGTATGGAAACTTTTAAACGGTGCGAGATGGGTGGGGGGTGCTCGACCAAATGTCATAGAGGGCCCCGAGACAAAATAAACTGCATTTAAAATTTTTCAAAATGGCCGACTTTTTTTTAAAAAATTTTTCAAGTTGGTACGAGCGCGCTGAGATTTGGCATGCGGCGAGCTTAGGGGTCCAAGATTACCATGTGAAAAAAAATTTTTGGAAAAATCCAAAATGGCGGCGGACACGGGCCAAAGTCAAATTTCCAAGTAGGTTAAGCGAGCCCGAAGGGCGAGCTTCAGGCTGGGAGGCCGAAGGCCGACCTCGCGGAGGGCCGTCAGGCCCGGAGCTTGACCCCGAATGTCCAAGCGTGCGCCACCCCCAGTAATTTTGGGCGAGGCCGAAGGCCGAGCTGCGGGAATGACGAACAAAGCAAAATCCTATACAAAAAGTGTGTTAAGCGAGCCCGAAAGGCGAGCTTCAGGCCGGGAGGCCGAAGGCCGACCCCGGCGGAGGGCCGAAGTCCCGGAGCCTCCACCCCGACTCCCAAAACGCGAGGCCGAAGGCCGAGCTGCGTGAATGCAGTTCCTGCAAGCGTTCTACAAAGTCAACTGTCTTGATAAGCGAAGCCGGCGGGCCGAAGGCCCGACGGCGGAGCGTCGAGGCTCGCGAAGGCCGAAGGCCGAGCTCCGCGTAGGGCCGAAGGCCCGAAGCGTCACACGAGAGGGGGAAGTTGGAGCTTAAACACGACCCAATAGGAAAAGTGTCTTAGACAAGCGAAACGGCGGGCCGAAGGCCGAAGGCCGTAGGCCCGACGTGAGCTTGTCAAGACACTTTTACTATTGGGTCGTGTTTAAGCTCCAACTTCCCGCTTAAGTCCCAACGCAAAACCAACCCCCCCAAGTGTTTTAATAAGCGAAGCGACGGGCCGAAGGCCCGGCGCTGAGCTTCGAAACCCAGCGAAGGCCGAAGGCCGAGCTCCGCGTAGGGCCGAAGGCCCGGAGCGTCCCTTTCGATTTCCCGAGCATGCGAGGCCGAAGGCCGAGCTGCAGGAATGAAGTGCTCGCACGCGGATCTTTTCTTTCTAGCAAAAGTACAACTTTATTTATTTCTCCCTTTGGAAAAAAAACTACTACACAACAATAACAACAGCAGGAATGGACTGCTACCAACAATGTGGGTTAGGTTAGGTTAGAACTGCGACCCTCACAGGAACAGACTACTACCAGAAAAGTGGGTTAGGTTAGGTTAGAACTGCGACCCTCACAGAAACGGACGGCTACCATAAAAGTGGGTTAGGTTAGGTTAGAACTGCGACCCTAATAGAAACGGACTGCTACCAAAAAATTGGGTTAGGTTGGGTTAGAACTGCGACCCTCACAGAAACGGAAACAACACGCGTACCGCGGGGCCCTCGGGCCCCGCGCACAGGGCAAAATCTAGTCTATCTATCTATATTATATAAAGCCGCAACCCGATGATTAATTGACATGATTGTTCTCCCAGAAGGAGGTTCGTGGGGTATTCGAGTTTGGTACGGTCGTATAGAGGGCGGTCTGGTGACCTCCAGAAAAATCCGACTTTTGGTCTACCGTCTTTCGTCATAAAAATGTTGAACGGCCCGGCCAAACGGTGGGAGGTAGGTGGGGGGTGCTCGACCAAATGTCATAGAGGGACCCTGGCAGTTTTTGAAGCAACCATTTTTTTTTCAAAATGGCCGACTTTTTTTTTTAAATTTTTTCAAGTTTGTCCTAGCGCGCTGAAATTTTGGTCACGGAATCTCGGAGTCCCCTAGATTCCTACGAAACAAAAATTTTTGGAAAAATGCTCTAATTGTTGGAAAACTGGCCACTTTTGTTTTGTATGGCAACTTTTAAACGGTGCCAGATAGGTGGGGGGTGCTCGACCAAATGTCATAGAGGGCCTCGAGGCAAAACAAACTGCATTAAAAAAAATTCAAAATGGCCGACTTTTTTTTTTAAATTTTTTCAAGTTGGTCCGAGCGCGCTGAGATTTGGCATGGCGAGAGATAAAGGCCTCTAGATACCTACGAATAAAAAAATTTTTGGAAAAAATCCAAGATGGCGGAAATAATGAGCATTTTAATTTTGTATGGAAACTTTTAAACGGTGCGAGATGGGTGGGGGGTGCTCGACCAAATGTCATAGAGGGCCCCGAGACAAAACAAACTGCATTTAAAATTTTTCAAAATGGTTGACTTTTTTTTTTTAATTTTTTCAAGTTGGTCCGAGCGCGCTGAGATTTGGCACGCGGCAAGCTTGCGGGCCCAAGATTACCATGTGAAAAAATTTTTTTGGAAAAATCCAAAATGGCGGCGGATACGGGCCAAATTCAAATTTCCAAGTAGGTTAAGCGAGCCCGAAGGGCGAGCTTCAGGCTGGGAGGCCGAAGGCCGACCTCGCGGAGGGCCGTCAGGCCCGGAGCTTCACCCCAAATGTCCAAGCGTGCCCCACCCCCAGTAATTTTGGGCGAGGCCGAAGGCCGAGCTGCGGGAATGACGAACAAAGCAAAATCCTATACAAAAAGTGTGTCAAGCGAGCCCGAAGGGCGAGCTTCAGGCCGGGAGGCCGAAGGCCGACCCCGGCGGAGGGCCGAAGGCCCGGAGCCTCCACCCCGACTCCCAAAACGCGAGGCCGAAGGCCGAGCTGCGTGAATGCAGTTCCTGCAAGCGTTCTACAAAGTCAACTGTCTTGATAAGCGAAGCCGGCGGGCCGAAGGCCCGACGGCGGAGCGTCGAGGCTCGCGAAGGCCGAAGGCCGAGCTCCGCGTAGGGCCGAAGGCCCGAAGCGTCACACGAGAGGGGGAAGTTGGAGCTTAAACACGACCCAATAGGAAAAGTGTCTTAGACAAGCGAAACGGCGGGCCGAAGGCCGAAGGCCGTAGGCCCGACGTGAGCTTGTCAAGACACTTTTACTATTGGGTCGTGTTTAAGCTCCAACTTCCCGCTTAAGTCCCAACGCAAAACCAACCCTCCAAGTGTTTTAATAAGCGAAGCGGCGGGCCGAAGGCCCGACGCTGAGCTTCGAAACCCAGCGAAGGCCGAAGGCCGAGCTCCGCGTAGGGCCGAAGGCCCGGAGCGTCCCTTTCGATTTCCCAAGCACGCGAGGCCGAAGGCCGAGCTGCGGGAATGAAGTGCTCTCACGCGGATCTTTTCGTCTTAGCAAAAGTAGAAATTCAATTAATTTTCCCTTTGGAAAACAAACTACTACACAACAATAACAACAGCAGGAATGGACTGCTACCAACAATGTGGGTTAGGTTAGGTTAGAACTGCGACCCTCACAGAAACGGACGGCTACCAAAAAAGTGGGTTAGGTTAGGTTAGAACTGCGACCCTACTAGAAACGGACTGCTACCAAAAAAGTGGGTTAGGTTAGGTTAGAACTGCGACCCTCACAGAAACGGAAACAACACGCGTACCGCGGGGCCCTCGGGCCCCGCGCACAGGGCAAAATCTAGTCTATATTATATAAAGCCGCAACCCGACTGATTGATTGACATGATTGTTCTCCCAGAAGGAGGTTCGTGGGGTATTCGAGTTTGGTACGGTCGTATAGAGGGCGGTCTGGTGACCTCCAGAAAAATCCGACTTTTGGTCTACCGTCTTTCGTCATAAAAATGTTGAACGGCCCGGCCAAACGGTGGGAGGTAGGTGGGGGGTGCTCGACCAAATGTCATAGAGGGACCCTGGCAGTTTTTGAAGCAACCATTTTTTTTTCAAAATGGCCGACTTTTTTTTTTAAATTTTTTCAAGTTTGTCCTAGCGCGCTGAAATTTTGGTCACGGAATCTCGGAGTCCCCTAGATTTCTACGAAACAAAAATTTTTGGAAAAATGCTCTAATTGTTGGAAAACTGGCCACTTTTGTTTTGTATGGCAACTTTTAAACGGTGCCAGATAGGTGGGGGGTGCTCGACCAAATGTCATAGAGGGCCTCGAGGCAAAACAAACTGCATTAAAAAAAATTCAAAATGGCCGACTTTTTTTTTTAAATTTTTTCAAGTTGGTCCGAGCGCGCTGAGATTTGGCATGGCGAGAGATAAAGGCCTCTAGATACCTACGAATAAAAAAATTTTTGGAAAAAATCCAAGATGGCGGAAATAATGAGCATTTTAATTTTGTATGGAAACTTTTAAACGGTGCGAGATGGGTGGGGGGTGCTCGACCAAATGTCATAGAGGGCCCCGAGACAAAACAAACTGCATTTAAAATTTTTCAAAATGGTTGACTTTTTTTTTTTAATTTTTTCAAGTTGGTCCGAGCGCGCTGAGATTTGGCACGCGGCAAGCTTGCGGGCCCAAGATTACCATGTGAAAAAATTTTTTTGGAAAAATCCAAAATGGCGGCGGATACGGGCCAAATTCAAATTTCCAAGTAGGTTAAGCGAGCCCGAAGGGCGAGCTTCAGGCTGGGAGGCCGAAGGCCGACCCGGCGGAGGGCCGTCAGGCCCGGAGCTTCACCCCGAATGTCCAAGCGTGCCCCACCCCCAGTAATTTTGGGCGAGGCCGAAGGCCGAGCTGCGGGAATGACGAACAAAGCAAAATCCTATACAAAAAGTGTGTTAAGCGAGCCCGAAGGGCGAGCTCCAGGCCGGGAGGCCGAAGGCCGACCCCGGCGGAGGGCCGAAGGCCCGGAGCCTCCACCCCGACTCCCAAAACGCGAGGCCGAAGGCCGAGCTGCGTGAATGCAGTTCCTGCAAGCGTTCTACAAAGTCAACTGTCTTGATAAGCGAAGCCGGCGGGCCGAAGGCCCGACGGCGGAGCGTCGAGGCTCGCGAAGGCCGAAGGCCGAGCTCCGCGTAGGGCCGAAGGCCCGAAGCGTCACACGAGAGGGGGAAGTTGGAGCTTAAACACGACCCAATAGGAAAAGTGTCTTAGACAAGCGAAACGGCGGGCCGAAGGCCGAAGGCCGTAGGCCCGACGTGAGCTTGTCAAGACACTTTTACTATTGGGTCGTGTTTAAGCTCCAACTTCCCGCTTACGCCCCAAAGCAAAACCAACCCTCCAAGTGTTTTAATAAGCGAAGCGGCGGGCCGAAGGCCCGACGCTGAGCTTCGAAACCCAGCGAAGGCCGAAGGCCGAGCTCCGCGTAGGGCCGAAGGCCCGGAGCGTCCCTTTCGATTTCCCAAGCACGCGAGGCCGAAGGCCGAGCTGCGGGAATGAAGTGCTCTCACGCGGATCTTTTCGTCTTAGCAAAAGTAGAAATTCATTTAATTTTCCCTTTGGAAAACAAACTACTACACAATTACAACAGCAACAACAACATTACCAACAACAACACATCAACAACAGCAAACAACACGCGTACCGCGGGGCCCTCGGGCCCCGCGCACAGGGCAAAATCTAGTTTCTATATTATATAAAGCCGCAACCCGATGATTAATTGACATGATTGTTCTCCCAGAAGGAGGTTCGTGGGGTATTCGAGTTTGGTACGGTCGTATAGAGGGCGGTCTGGTGACCTCCAGAAAAATCCGACTTTTGGTCTACCGTCTTTCGTCATAAAAATGTTGAACGGCCCGGCCAAACGGTGGGAGGTAGGTGGGGGGTGCTCGACCAAATGTCATAGAGGGACCCTGGCAGTTTTTGAAGCAACCATTTTTTTTTCAAAATGGCCGACTTTTTTTTTTAAATTTTTTCAAGTTTGTCCTAGCGCGCTGAAATTTTGGTCACGGAATCTCGGAGTCCCCTAGATTCCTACGAAACAAAAATTTTTGGAAAAATGCTCTAATTGTTGGAAAACTGGCCACTTTTGTTTTGTATGGCAACTTTTAAACGGTGCCAGATAGGTGGGGGGTGCTCGACCAAATGTCATAGAGGGCCTCGAGGCAAAACAAACTGCATTAAAAAAAATTCAAAATGGCCGACTTTTTTTTTTAAATTTTTTCAAGTTGGTCCGAGCGCGCTGAGATTTGGCATGGCGAGAGATAAAGGCCTCTAGATACCTACGAATAAAAAAATTTTTGGAAAAAATCCAAGATGGCGGAAATAATGAGCATTTTAATTTTGTATGGAAACTTTTAAACGGTGCGAGATGGGTGGGGGGTGCTCGACCAAATGTCATAGAGGGCCCCGAGACAAAACAAACTGCATTTAAAATTTTTCAAAATGGTTGACTTTTTTTTTTTAATTTTTTCAAGTTGGTCCGAGCGCGCTGAGATTTGGCACGCGGCAAGCTTGCGGGCCCAAGATTACCATGTGAAAAAATTTTTTTGGAAAAATCCAAAATGGCGGCGGATACGGGCCAAATTCAAATTTCCAAGTAGGTTAAGCGAGCCCGAAGGGCGAGCTTCAGGCTGGGAGGCCGAAGGCCGACCTCGCGGAGGGCCGTCAGGCCCGGAGCTTCACCCCAAATGTCCAAGCGTGCCCCACCCCCAGTAATTTTGGGCGAGGCCGAAGGCCGAGCTGCGGGAATGACGAACAAAGCAAAATCCTATACAAAAAGTGTGTCAAGCGAGCCCGAAGGGCGAGCTTCAGGCCGGGAGGCCGAAGGCCGACCCCGGCGGAGGGCCGAAGGCCCGGAGCCTCCACCCCGACTCCCAAAACGCGAGGCCGAAGGCCGAGCTGCGTGAATGCAGTTCCTGCAAGCGTTCTACAAAGTCAACTGTCTTGATAAGCGAAGCCGGCGGGCCGAAGGCCCGACGGCGGAGCGTCGAGGCTCGCGAAGGCCGAAGGCCGAGCTCCGCGTAGGGCCGAAGGCCCGAAGCGTCACACGAGAGGGGGAAGTTGGAGCTTAAACACGACCCAATAGGAAAAGTGTCTTAGACAAGCGAAACGGCGGGCCGAAGGCCGAAGGCCGTAGGCCCGACGTGAGCTTGTCAAGACACTTTTACTATTGGGTCGTGTTTAAGCTCCAACTTCCCGCTTAAGTCCCAACGCAAAACCAACCCTCCAAGTGTTTTAATAAGCGAAGCGGCGGGCCGAAGGCCCGACGCTGAGCTTCGAAACCCAGCGAAGGCCGAAGGCCGAGCTCCGCGTAGGGCCGAAGGCCCGGAGCGTCCCTTTCGATTTCCCAAGCACGCGAGGCCGAAGGCCGAGCTGCGGGAATGAAGTGCTCTCACGCGGATCTTTTCGTCTTAGCAAAAGTAGAAATTCAATTAATTTTCCCTTTGGAAAACAAACTACTACACAACAATAACAACAGCAGGAATGGACTGCTACCAACAATGTGGGTTAGGTTAGGTTAGAACTGCGACCCTCACAGAAACGGACGGCTACCAAAAAAGTGGGTTAGGTTAGGTTAGAACTGCGACCCTACTAGAAACGGACTGCTACCAAAAAAGTGGGTTAGGTTAGGTTAGAACTGCGACCCTCACAGAAACGGAAACAACACGCGTACCGCGGGGCCCTCGGGCCCCGCGCACAGGGCAAAATCTAGTCTATATTATATAAAGCCGCAACCCGACTGATTGATTGACATGATTGTTCTCCCGGAAGGAGGTTCGTGGGGTATTTAAGTTTGGTACGGTCGTATAGAGGGCGGTCTGGTGACCTCCAGAAAAATCCGACTTTTGGTCTACCGCTTCCGGTCAGAAAAATGTACGACGGCCCGGCCAAACGGTGGGAGGTAGGTGCGGGGTGCTCGACCAAATGTCATAGAGGGACCCTGACAGTTTTTGAAGCCACCATTTTTTTTTCAAAATGGCCGACTTTTTTTTTTTAATTTTTTCAAGTTTGTCCTAGCGCGCTGAAATTTTAGTCACGGAATCTCGGAGTCCCGTAGATTCCTACGAAAAAAAAATTTTTGGAAAAATGCTCTAATTGTTGGAAAACTGGCCACTTTTGTTTTGTATGGCAACTTTTAAACGGTGCGAGATAGGTGGGGGGTGCTCGACCAAATTTCATAGAGGGCCTCGAGGCAAAACAAACTGCATTAAAAAAAATTCAAAATGGCCGACTTTTTTTTTTTAATTTTTTCAAGTTGGTCCGAGCGCGCTGAGATTTGGCATGGCGAGAGATAGATGCCTTTAGATACCTACGAATAAAAAAATTTTTGGAAAAAATCCAAGATGGCGGAAATAATGAGCATTTTAATTTTGTATGGAAACTTTTAAACGGTGCGAGATGGGTGGGGGGTGCTCGACCAAATGTCATAGAGGGCCCCGAGACAAAACAAACTGCATTTAAAATTTTTCAAAATGGTTGACTTTTTTTTTTAATTTTTTCAAGTTGGTCTGAGCGCGCTGAGATTTGGCACGCGGCAAGCTTGCGGGCCCAAGATTACCATGTGAAAAAATTTTTTTGGAAAAATCCAAAATGGCGGCGGATACGGGCCAAATTCAAATTTCTAAGTAGGTTAAGCGAGCCCGAAGGGCGAGCTTCAGGCTGGGAGGCCGAAGGCCGACCTCGCGGAGGGCCGTCAGGCCCGGAGCTTGACCCCGAATATCCAAGCGTGCCCCACCCCCAGTAATTTTGGGCGAGGCCGAAGGCCGAGCTGCGGGAATGACGAACAAAGCAAAATCCTATACAAAAAGTGTGTTAAGCGAGCCCGAAGGGCGAGCTTCAGGCCGGGAGGCCGAAGGCCGACCCCGGCGGAGGGCCGAAGGCCCGGAGCCTCCACCCCGACTCCCAAAACGCGAGGCCGAAGGCCGAGCTGCGTGAATGCAGTTCCTGCAAGCGTTCTACAAAGTCAACTGTCTTGATAAGCGAAGCCGGCGGGCCGAAGGCCCGACGGCGGAGCGTCGAGGCTCGCGAAGGCCGAAGGCCGAGCTCCGCGTAGGGCCGAAGGCCCGAAGCGTCACACGAGAGGGGGAAGTTGGAGCTTAAACACGACCCAATAGGAAAAGTGTCTTAGACAAGCGAAACGGCGGGCCGAAGGCCGAAGGCCGTAGGCCCGACGTGAGCTTGTCAAGACACTTTTACTATTGGGTCGTGTTTAAGCTCCAACTTCCCGCTTACGCCCCAAAGCAAAACCAACCCTCCAAGTGTTTTAATAAGCGAAGCGGCGGGCCGAAGGCCCGACGCTGAGCTTCGAAACCCAGCGAAGGCCGAAGGCCGAGCTCCGCGTAGGGCCGAAGGCCCGGAGCGTCCCTTTCGATTTCCCAAGCACGCGAGGCCGAAGGCCGAGCTGCGGGAATGAAGTGCTCGCACGCGGATCTTTTCGTCTTAGCAAAAGTAGAAATTCATTTAATTTTCCCTTTGGAAAACAAACTACAACTACAGCAACAACAACATTACCAACAACAACACATCAACAACAGCACCAACAGCAAACAACACGCGTACCGCGGGGCCCTCGGGCCCCGCGCACAGGGCAAAATCTAGTTACTATTATTTAAAGCCGCAACCCGAAGATTGATTGACATAATTGTTCTCCCGGAAGGAGGTTCGTGGGGTATTTGAGTTTGGTACGGTCGTATAGAGGGCGGTCTGGTGACCTCCAGAAAATTCCGACTTTTCGTCTACCGCTTCCGGTCAGAAAAATGTTGGACGGCCCGGCCAAACGGTGGGAGGTAGGTGGGGGGTGCTCGACCAAATGTCATAGAGGGACCCTGGCAGTTTTTGAAGCCACCATTTTTTTTTCAAAATGGCCGACTTTTTTTTTTTAATTTTTTCAAGTTTGTCCTAGCGCGCTGAAATTTTGGTCACGGAATCTCGGAGTCCCCTAGATTCCTACGAAAAAAAAATTTTTGGAAAAATGCTCTAATTGTTGGAAAACTGGCCACTTTTGTTTTGTATGGCAACTTTTAAACGGTGCGAGATATGTGGGGGGTGCTCGACCAAATGTCATAGAGGGCCTCGAGAGAAATAAAACTGCATTAAAAAAAATTCAAAATGGCCGACTTTTTTTTTTTTAATTTTTCAAGTTGATCCGAGCGCGCTGATATTTAGCATGGCGGAAGATAGTGGGCTCTAGATTCCTATGAAAAAAAATTTTTTTGGAAAAAATCCAAGATGGCGGAAATAATGGGCATTTTAATTTTGTATGGCAACTTTTAAACGGTGCGAGATGGGTGGGGGGTGCTCGACGAAATGTCATAGAGGGCCCCGAGACAAATCAAACTGCATTTAAAATTTTTCAAAATGGCCGACTTTTTTTTTTTAATTTTTTCAAGTTGGTCCGAGCGCGCTGAGATTTGGCATGCGGCGAGCTTGGGGGCCCAAGATTACCATGTGAAAAAAATTTTTTGGAAAAATCCAAAATGGCGGCGGACACGGGCCAAATCCAAATTTCCAAGTAGGTTAAGCGAGCCCGAAGGGCGAGCTTCAGGCTGGGAGGCCGAAGGCCGACCTCGCGGAGGGCCGTCAGGCCCGGAGCTTGACCCCGAATGTCCAAGCGTGCGCCACCCCCAGTAATTTTGGGCGAGGCCGAAGGCCGAGCTGCGGGAATGACGAACAAAGCAAAATCCTATACAAAAAGTGTGTTAAGCGAGCCCGAAGGGCGAGCTTCAGGCCGGGAGGCCGAAGGCCGACCCCGGCGGAGGGCCGAAGGCCCGGAGCCTCCACCCCGACTCCCAAAACGCGAGGCCGAAGGCCGAGCTGCGTGAATGCAGTTCCTGCAAGCGTTCTACAAAGTCAACTGTCTTGATAAGCGAAGCCGGCGGGCCGAAGGCCCGACGGCGGAGCGTCGAGGCTCGCGAAGGCCGAAGGCCGAGCTCCGCGTAGGGCCGAAGGCCCGAAGCGTCACACGAGAGGGGGAAGTTGGAGCTTAAACACGACCCAATAGGAAAAGTGTCTTAGACAAGCGAAACGGCGGGCCGAAGGCCGAAGGCCGTAGGCCCGACGTGAGCTTGTCAAGACACTTTTACTATTGGGTCGTGTTTAAGCTCCAACTTCCCGCTTACGCCCCAAAGCAAAACCAACCCTCCAAGTGTTTTAATAAGCGAAGCGGCGGGCCGAAGGCCCGACGCTGAGCTTCGAAACCCAGCGAAGGCCGAAGGCCGAGCTCCGCGTAGGGCCGAAGGCCCGGAGCGTCCCTTTCGATTTCCCAAGCACGCGAGGCCGAAGGCCGAGCTGCGGGAATGAAGTGCTCTCACGCGGATCTTTTCGTCTTAGCAAAAGTAGAAATTCATTTAATTTTCCCTTTGGAAAACAAACTACTACACAATTACAACAGCAACAACAACATTACCAACAACAACACATCAACAACAGCACCAACAGCAAACAACACGCGTACCGCGGGGCCCTCGGGCCCCGCGCACAGGGCAAAATCTAGTCTATATTATATAAAGCCGCAACCCGACTGATTGATTGACATGATTGTTCTCCCAGAAGGAGGTTCGTGGGGTATTGGAGTTTGGTACGGTCGTATAGAGGGCGGTCTGGTGACCTCCAGAAAAATCCGACTTTTGGTCTACCGCTTCCGGTCAGAAAAATGTACGACGGCCCGGCCAAACGGTGGGAGGTAGGTGGGGGGTGCTCGACCAAATGTCATAGAGCGACCCTGGTAGTTTTTGAAGCCACCATTTTTTTTTCAAAATGGCCGACTTTTTTTTTTTAATTTTTTCAAGTTTGTCCTAGCGCGCTGAAAGTTTGGTCACGGAATCTCGGAGTCCCCTAGACTCCTACGAAAAAAAACTTTTTGGAAAAATGCTCTAATTGTTGGAAAACTGGTCACTTTTGTTTTGTATGGCAACTTTTAAATGGTGTGAGATAGGTAGGGGGTGCTCGACCAAATGTCATAGAGGGCCTCGAGGCAAAACAAACTGCATTAAAAAAAATTCAAAATGGCCGACTTTTTTTTTTTAATTTTTTCAAGTTGGTCCGAGCGCGCTGAGATTTGGCATGGCGGGAGATAGCGGGCTCTAGATTCCTATGAAAAAAAAATTTTTTGGAAAAAATCCAAGATGGCGGAAATAATGGGCATTTTAATTTTGTATGGAAACTTTTAAACGGTGCGAGATGGGTGGGGGGTGCTCGACCAAATGTCATAGAGGGCCCCGAGACAAAATAAACTGCATTTAAAATTTTTCAAAATGGCCGACTTTTTTTTAAAAAATTTTTCAAGTTGGTACGAGCGCGCTGAGATTTGGCATGCGGCGAGCTTAGGGGTCCAAGATTACCATGTGAAAAAAAATTTTTGGAAAAATCCAAAATGGCGGCGGACACGGGCCAAAGTCAAATTTCCAAGTAGGTTAAGCGAGCCCGAAGGGCGAGCTTCAGGCTGGGAGGCCGAAGGCCGACCTCGCGGAGGGCCGTCAGGCCCGGAGCTTGACCCCGAATGTCCAAGCGTGCGCCACCCCCAGTAATTTTGGGCGAGGCCGAAGGCCGAGCTGCGGGAATGACGAACAAAGCAAAATCCTATACAAAAAGTGTGTTAAGCGAGCCCGAAAGGCGAGCTTCAGGCCGGGAGGCCGAAGGCCGACCCCGGCGGAGGGCCGAAGTCCCGGAGCCTCCACCCCGACTCCCAAAACGCGAGGCCGAAGGCCGAGCTGCGTGAATGCAGTTCCTGCAAGCGTTCTACAAAGTCAACTGTCTTGATAAGCGAAGCCGGCGGGCCGAAGGCCCGACGGCGGAGCGTCGAGGCTCGCGAAGGCCGAAGGCCGAGCTCCGCGTAGGGCCGAAGGCCCGAAGCGTCACACGAGAGGGGGAAGTTGGAGCTTAAACACGACCCAATAGGAAAAGTGTCTTAGACAAGCGAAACGGCGGGCCGAAGGCCGAAGGCCGTAGGCCCGACGTGAGCTTGTCAAGACACTTTTACTATTGGGTCGTGTTTAAGCTCCAACTTCCCGCTTAAGTCCCAACGCAAAACCAACCCCCCCAAGTGTTTTAATAAGCGAAGCGACGGGCCGAAGGCCCGGCGCTGAGCTTCGAAACCCAGCGAAGGCCGAAGGCCGAGCTCCGCGTAGGGCCGAAGGCCCGGAGCGTCCCTTTCGATTTCCCGAGCATGCGAGGCCGAAGGCCGAGCTGCAGGAATGAAGTGCTCGCACGCGGATCTTTTCTTTCTAGCAAAAGTACAACTTTATTTATTTCTCCCTTTGGAAAAAAAACTACTACACAACAATAACAACAGCAGGAATGGACTGCTACCAACAATGTGGGTTAGGTTAGGTTAGAACTGCGACCCTCACAGGAACAGACTACTACCAGAAAAGTGGGTTAGGTTAGGTTAGAACTGCGACCCTCACAGAAACGGACGGCTACCATAAAAGTGGGTTAGGTTAGGTTAGAACTGCGACCCTAATAGAAACGGACTGCTACCAAAAAATTGGGTTAGGTTGGGTTAGAACTGCGACCCTCACAGAAACGGAAACAACACGCGTACCGCGGGGCCCTCGGGCCCCGCGCACAGGGCAAAATCTAGTCTATCTATCTATATTATATAAAGCCGCAACCCGATGATTAATTGACATGATTGTTCTCCCAGAAGGAGGTTCGTGGGGTATTCGAGTTTGGTACGGTCGTATAGAGGGCGGTCTGGTGACCTCCAGAAAAATCCGACTTTTGGTCTACCGTCTTTCGTCATAAAAATGTTGAACGGCCCGGCCAAACGGTGGGAGGTAGGTGGGGGGTGCTCGACCAAATGTCATAGAGGGACCCTGGCAGTTTTTGAAGCAACCATTTTTTTTTCAAAATGGCCGACTTTTTTTTTTAAATTTTTTCAAGTTTGTCCTAGCGCGCTGAAATTTTGGTCACGGAATCTCGGAGTCCCCTAGATTCCTACGAAACAAAAATTTTTGGAAAAATGCTCTAATTGTTGGAAAACTGGCCACTTTTGTTTTGTATGGCAACTTTTAAACGGTGCCAGATAGGTGGGGGGTGCTCGACCAAATGTCATAGAGGGCCTCGAGGCAAAACAAACTGCATTAAAAAAAATTCAAAATGGCCGACTTTTTTTTTTAAATTTTTTCAAGTTGGTCCGAGCGCGCTGAGATTTGGCATGGCGAGAGATAAAGGCCTCTAGATACCTACGAATAAAAAAATTTTTGGAAAAAATCCAAGATGGCGGAAATAATGAGCATTTTAATTTTGTATGGAAACTTTTAAACGGTGCGAGATGGGTGGGGGGTGCTCGACCAAATGTCATAGAGGGCCCCGAGACAAAACAAACTGCATTTAAAATTTTTCAAAATGGTTGACTTTTTTTTTTTAATTTTTTCAAGTTGGTCCGAGCGCGCTGAGATTTGGCACGCGGCAAGCTTGCGGGCCCAAGATTACCATGTGAAAAAATTTTTTTGGAAAAATCCAAAATGGCGGCGGATACGGGCCAAATTCAAATTTCCAAGTAGGTTAAGCGAGCCCGAAGGGCGAGCTTCAGGCTGGGAGGCCGAAGGCCGACCTCGCGGAGGGCCGTCAGGCCCGGAGCTTCACCCCAAATGTCCAAGCGTGCCCCACCCCCAGTAATTTTGGGCGAGGCCGAAGGCCGAGCTGCGGGAATGACGAACAAAGCAAAATCCTATACAAAAAGTGTGTCAAGCGAGCCCGAAGGGCGAGCTTCAGGCCGGGAGGCCGAAGGCCGACCCCGGCGGAGGGCCGAAGGCCCGGAGCCTCCACCCCGACTCCCAAAACGCGAGGCCGAAGGCCGAGCTGCGTGAATGCAGTTCCTGCAAGCGTTCTACAAAGTCAACTGTCTTGATAAGCGAAGCCGGCGGGCCGAAGGCCCGACGGCGGAGCGTCGAGGCTCGCGAAGGCCGAAGGCCGAGCTCCGCGTAGGGCCGAAGGCCCGAAGCGTCACACGAGAGGGGGAAGTTGGAGCTTAAACACGACCCAATAGGAAAAGTGTCTTAGACAAGCGAAACGGCGGGCCGAAGGCCGAAGGCCGTAGGCCCGACGTGAGCTTGTCAAGACACTTTTACTATTGGGTCGTGTTTAAGCTCCAACTTCCCGCTTAAGTCCCAACGCAAAACCAACCCTCCAAGTGTTTTAATAAGCGAAGCGGCGGGCCGAAGGCCCGACGCTGAGCTTCGAAACCCAGCGAAGGCCGAAGGCCGAGCTCCGCGTAGGGCCGAAGGCCCGGAGCGTCCCTTTCGATTTCCCAAGCACGCGAGGCCGAAGGCCGAGCTGCGGGAATGAAGTGCTCTCACGCGGATCTTTTCGTCTTAGCAAAAGTAGAAATTCAATTAATTTTCCCTTTGGAAAACAAACTACTACACAACAATAACAACAGCAGGAATGGACTGCTACCAACAATGTGGGTTAGGTTAGGTTAGAACTGCGACCCTCACAGAAACGGACGGCTACCAAAAAAGTGGGTTAGGTTAGGTTAGAACTGCGACCCTACTAGAAACGGACTGCTACCAAAAAAGTGGGTTAGGTTAGGTTAGAACTGCGACCCTCACAGAAACGGAAACAACACGCGTACCGCGGGGCCCTCGGGCCCCGCGCACAGGGCAAAATCTAGTCTATATTATATAAAGCCGCAACCCGACTGATTGATTGACATGATTGTTCTCCCAGAAGGAGGTTCGTGGGGTATTCGAGTTTGGTACGGTCGTATAGAGGGCGGTCTGGTGACCTCCAGAAAAATCCGACTTTTGGTCTACCGTCTTTCGTCATAAAAATGTTGAACGGCCCGGCCAAACGGTGGGAGGTAGGTGGGGGGTGCTCGACCAAATGTCATAGAGGGACCCTGGCAGTTTTTGAAGCAACCATTTTTTTTTCAAAATGGCCGACTTTTTTTTTTAAATTTTTTCAAGTTTGTCCTAGCGCGCTGAAATTTTGGTCACGGAATCTCGGAGTCCCCTAGATTTCTACGAAACAAAAATTTTTGGAAAAATGCTCTAATTGTTGGAAAACTGGCCACTTTTGTTTTGTATGGCAACTTTTAAACGGTGCCAGATAGGTGGGGGGTGCTCGACCAAATGTCATAGAGGGCCTCGAGGCAAAACAAACTGCATTAAAAAAAATTCAAAATGGCCGACTTTTTTTTTTAAATTTTTTCAAGTTGGTCCGAGCGCGCTGAGATTTGGCATGGCGAGAGATAAAGGCCTCTAGATACCTACGAATAAAAAAATTTTTGGAAAAAATCCAAGATGGCGGAAATAATGAGCATTTTAATTTTGTATGGAAACTTTTAAACGGTGCGAGATGGGTGGGGGGTGCTCGACCAAATGTCATAGAGGGCCCCGAGACAAAACAAACTGCATTTAAAATTTTTCAAAATGGTTGACTTTTTTTTTTTAATTTTTTCAAGTTGGTCCGAGCGCGCTGAGATTTGGCACGCGGCAAGCTTGCGGGCCCAAGATTACCATGTGAAAAAATTTTTTTGGAAAAATCCAAAATGGCGGCGGATACGGGCCAAATTCAAATTTCCAAGTAGGTTAAGCGAGCCCGAAGGGCGAGCTTCAGGCTGGGAGGCCGAAGGCCGACCCGGCGGAGGGCCGTCAGGCCCGGAGCTTCACCCCGAATGTCCAAGCGTGCCCCACCCCCAGTAATTTTGGGCGAGGCCGAAGGCCGAGCTGCGGGAATGACGAACAAAGCAAAATCCTATACAAAAAGTGTGTTAAGCGAGCCCGAAGGGCGAGCTCCAGGCCGGGAGGCCGAAGGCCGACCCCGGCGGAGGGCCGAAGGCCCGGAGCCTCCACCCCGACTCCCAAAACGCGAGGCCGAAGGCCGAGCTGCGTGAATGCAGTTCCTGCAAGCGTTCTACAAAGTCAACTGTCTTGATAAGCGAAGCCGGCGGGCCGAAGGCCCGACGGCGGAGCGTCGAGGCTCGCGAAGGCCGAAGGCCGAGCTCCGCGTAGGGCCGAAGGCCCGAAGCGTCACACGAGAGGGGGAAGTTGGAGCTTAAACACGACCCAATAGGAAAAGTGTCTTAGACAAGCGAAACGGCGGGCCGAAGGCCGAAGGCCGTAGGCCCGACGTGAGCTTGTCAAGACACTTTTACTATTGGGTCGTGTTTAAGCTCCAACTTCCCGCTTACGCCCCAAAGCAAAACCAACCCTCCAAGTGTTTTAATAAGCGAAGCGGCGGGCCGAAGGCCCGACGCTGAGCTTCGAAACCCAGCGAAGGCCGAAGGCCGAGCTCCGCGTAGGGCCGAAGGCCCGGAGCGTCCCTTTCGATTTCCCAAGCACGCGAGGCCGAAGGCCGAGCTGCGGGAATGAAGTGCTCTCACGCGGATCTTTTCGTCTTAGCAAAAGTAGAAATTCATTTAATTTTCCCTTTGGAAAACAAACTACTACACAATTACAACAGCAACAACAACATTACCAACAACAACACATCAACAACAGCAAACAACACGCGTACCGCGGGGCCCTCGGGCCCCGCGCACAGGGCAAAATCTAGTTTCTATATTATATAAAGCCGCAACCCGATGATTAATTGACATGATTGTTCTCCCAGAAGGAGGTTCGTGGGGTATTCGAGTTTGGTACGGTCGTATAGAGGGCGGTCTGGTGACCTCCAGAAAAATCCGACTTTTGGTCTACCGTCTTTCGTCATAAAAATGTTGAACGGCCCGGCCAAACGGTGGGAGGTAGGTGGGGGGTGCTCGACCAAATGTCATAGAGGGACCCTGGCAGTTTTTGAAGCAACCATTTTTTTTTCAAAATGGCCGACTTTTTTTTTTAAATTTTTTCAAGTTTGTCCTAGCGCGCTGAAATTTTGGTCACGGAATCTCGGAGTCCCCTAGATTCCTACGAAACAAAAATTTTTGGAAAAATGCTCTAATTGTTGGAAAACTGGCCACTTTTGTTTTGTATGGCAACTTTTAAACGGTGCCAGATAGGTGGGGGGTGCTCGACCAAATGTCATAGAGGGCCTCGAGGCAAAACAAACTGCATTAAAAAAAATTCAAAATGGCCGACTTTTTTTTTTAAATTTTTTCAAGTTGGTCCGAGCGCGCTGAGATTTGGCATGGCGAGAGATAAAGGCCTCTAGATACCTACGAATAAAAAAATTTTTGGAAAAAATCCAAGATGGCGGAAATAATGAGCATTTTAATTTTGTATGGAAACTTTTAAACGGTGCGAGATGGGTGGGGGGTGCTCGACCAAATGTCATAGAGGGCCCCGAGACAAAACAAACTGCATTTAAAATTTTTCAAAATGGTTGACTTTTTTTTTTTAATTTTTTCAAGTTGGTCCGAGCGCGCTGAGATTTGGCACGCGGCAAGCTTGCGGGCCCAAGATTACCATGTGAAAAAATTTTTTTGGAAAAATCCAAAATGGCGGCGGATACGGGCCAAATTCAAATTTCCAAGTAGGTTAAGCGAGCCCGAAGGGCGAGCTTCAGGCTGGGAGGCCGAAGGCCGACCTCGCGGAGGGCCGTCAGGCCCGGAGCTTCACCCCAAATGTCCAAGCGTGCCCCACCCCCAGTAATTTTGGGCGAGGCCGAAGGCCGAGCTGCGGGAATGACGAACAAAGCAAAATCCTATACAAAAAGTGTGTCAAGCGAGCCCGAAGGGCGAGCTTCAGGCCGGGAGGCCGAAGGCCGACCCCGGCGGAGGGCCGAAGGCCCGGAGCCTCCACCCCGACTCCCAAAACGCGAGGCCGAAGGCCGAGCTGCGTGAATGCAGTTCCTGCAAGCGTTCTACAAAGTCAACTGTCTTGATAAGCGAAGCCGGCGGGCCGAAGGCCCGACGGCGGAGCGTCGAGGCTCGCGAAGGCCGAAGGCCGAGCTCCGCGTAGGGCCGAAGGCCCGAAGCGTCACACGAGAGGGGGAAGTTGGAGCTTAAACACGACCCAATAGGAAAAGTGTCTTAGACAAGCGAAACGGCGGGCCGAAGGCCGAAGGCCGTAGGCCCGACGTGAGCTTGTCAAGACACTTTTACTATTGGGTCGTGTTTAAGCTCCAACTTCCCGCTTAAGTCCCAACGCAAAACCAACCCTCCAAGTGTTTTAATAAGCGAAGCGGCGGGCCGAAGGCCCGACGCTGAGCTTCGAAACCCAGCGAAGGCCGAAGGCCGAGCTCCGCGTAGGGCCGAAGGCCCGGAGCGTCCCTTTCGATTTCCCAAGCACGCGAGGCCGAAGGCCGAGCTGCGGGAATGAAGTGCTCTCACGCGGATCTTTTCGTCTTAGCAAAAGTAGAAATTCAATTAATTTTCCCTTTGGAAAACAAACTACTACACAACAATAACAACAGCAGGAATGGACTGCTACCAACAATGTGGGTTAGGTTAGGTTAGAACTGCGACCCTCACAGAAACGGACGGCTACCAAAAAAGTGGGTTAGGTTAGGTTAGAACTGCGACCCTACTAGAAACGGACTGCTACCAAAAAAGTGGGTTAGGTTAGGTTAGAACTGCGACCCTCACAGAAACGGAAACAACACGCGTACCGCGGGGCCCTCGGGCCCCGCGCACAGGGCAAAATCTAGTCTATATTATATAAAGCCGCAACCCGACTGATTGATTGACATGATTGTTCTCCCGGAAGGAGGTTCGTGGGGTATTTAAGTTTGGTACGGTCGTATAGAGGGCGGTCTGGTGACCTCCAGAAAAATCCGACTTTTGGTCTACCGCTTCCGGTCAGAAAAATGTACGACGGCCCGGCCAAACGGTGGGAGGTAGGTGCGGGGTGCTCGACCAAATGTCATAGAGGGACCCTGACAGTTTTTGAAGCCACCATTTTTTTTTCAAAATGGCCGACTTTTTTTTTTTAATTTTTTCAAGTTTGTCCTAGCGCGCTGAAATTTTAGTCACGGAATCTCGGAGTCCCGTAGATTCCTACGAAAAAAAAATTTTTGGAAAAATGCTCTAATTGTTGGAAAACTGGCCACTTTTGTTTTGTATGGCAACTTTTAAACGGTGCGAGATAGGTGGGGGGTGCTCGACCAAATTTCATAGAGGGCCTCGAGGCAAAACAAACTGCATTAAAAAAAATTCAAAATGGCCGACTTTTTTTTTTTAATTTTTTCAAGTTGGTCCGAGCGCGCTGAGATTTGGCATGGCGAGAGATAGATGCCTTTAGATACCTACGAATAAAAAAATTTTTGGAAAAAATCCAAGATGGCGGAAATAATGAGCATTTTAATTTTGTATGGAAACTTTTAAACGGTGCGAGATGGGTGGGGGGTGCTCGACCAAATGTCATAGAGGGCCCCGAGACAAAACAAACTGCATTTAAAATTTTTCAAAATGGTTGACTTTTTTTTTTAATTTTTTCAAGTTGGTCTGAGCGCGCTGAGATTTGGCACGCGGCAAGCTTGCGGGCCCAAGATTACCATGTGAAAAAATTTTTTTGGAAAAATCCAAAATGGCGGCGGATACGGGCCAAATTCAAATTTCTAAGTAGGTTAAGCGAGCCCGAAGGGCGAGCTTCAGGCTGGGAGGCCGAAGGCCGACCTCGCGGAGGGCCGTCAGGCCCGGAGCTTGACCCCGAATATCCAAGCGTGCCCCACCCCCAGTAATTTTGGGCGAGGCCGAAGGCCGAGCTGCGGGAATGACGAACAAAGCAAAATCCTATACAAAAAGTGTGTTAAGCGAGCCCGAAGGGCGAGCTTCAGGCCGGGAGGCCGAAGGCCGACCCCGGCGGAGGGCCGAAGGCCCGGAGCCTCCACCCCGACTCCCAAAACGCGAGGCCGAAGGCCGAGCTGCGTGAATGCAGTTCCTGCAAGCGTTCTACAAAGTCAACTGTCTTGATAAGCGAAGCCGGCGGGCCGAAGGCCCGACGGCGGAGCGTCGAGGCTCGCGAAGGCCGAAGGCCGAGCTCCGCGTAGGGCCGAAGGCCCGAAGCGTCACACGAGAGGGGGAAGTTGGAGCTTAAACACGACCCAATAGGAAAAGTGTCTTAGACAAGCGAAACGGCGGGCCGAAGGCCGAAGGCCGTAGGCCCGACGTGAGCTTGTCAAGACACTTTTACTATTGGGTCGTGTTTAAGCTCCAACTTCCCGCTTACGCCCCAAAGCAAAACCAACCCTCCAAGTGTTTTAATAAGCGAAGCGGCGGGCCGAAGGCCCGACGCTGAGCTTCGAAACCCAGCGAAGGCCGAAGGCCGAGCTCCGCGTAGGGCCGAAGGCCCGGAGCGTCCCTTTCGATTTCCCAAGCACGCGAGGCCGAAGGCCGAGCTGCGGGAATGAAGTGCTCGCACGCGGATCTTTTCGTCTTAGCAAAAGTAGAAATTCATTTAATTTTCCCTTTGGAAAACAAACTACAACTACAGCAACAACAACATTACCAACAACAACACATCAACAACAGCACCAACAGCAAACAACACGCGTACCGCGGGGCCCTCGGGCCCCGCGCACAGGGCAAAATCTAGTTACTATTATTTAAAGCCGCAACCCGAAGATTGATTGACATAATTGTTCTCCCGGAAGGAGGTTCGTGGGGTATTTGAGTTTGGTACGGTCGTATAGAGGGCGGTCTGGTGACCTCCAGAAAATTCCGACTTTTCGTCTACCGCTTCCGGTCAGAAAAATGTTGGACGGCCCGGCCAAACGGTGGGAGGTAGGTGGGGGGTGCTCGACCAAATGTCATAGAGGGACCCTGGCAGTTTTTGAAGCCACCATTTTTTTTTCAAAATGGCCGACTTTTTTTTTTTAATTTTTTCAAGTTTGTCCTAGCGCGCTGAAATTTTGGTCACGGAATCTCGGAGTCCCCTAGATTCCTACGAAAAAAAAATTTTTGGAAAAATGCTCTAATTGTTGGAAAACTGGCCACTTTTGTTTTGTATGGCAACTTTTAAACGGTGCGAGATATGTGGGGGGTGCTCGACCAAATGTCATAGAGGGCCTCGAGAGAAATAAAACTGCATTAAAAAAAATTCAAAATGGCCGACTTTTTTTTTTTTAATTTTTCAAGTTGATCCGAGCGCGCTGATATTTAGCATGGCGGAAGATAGTGGGCTCTAGATTCCTATGAAAAAAAATTTTTTTGGAAAAAATCCAAGATGGCGGAAATAATGGGCATTTTAATTTTGTATGGCAACTTTTAAACGGTGCGAGATGGGTGGGGGGTGCTCGACGAAATGTCATAGAGGGCCCCGAGACAAATCAAACTGCATTTAAAATTTTTCAAAATGGCCGACTTTTTTTTTTTAATTTTTTCAAGTTGGTCCGAGCGCGCTGAGATTTGGCATGCGGCGAGCTTGGGGGCCCAAGATTACCATGTGAAAAAAATTTTTTGGAAAAATCCAAAATGGCGGCGGACACGGGCCAAATCCAAATTTCCAAGTAGGTTAAGCGAGCCCGAAGGGCGAGCTTCAGGCTGGGAGGCCGAAGGCCGACCTCGCGGAGGGCCGTCAGGCCCGGAGCTTGACCCCGAATGTCCAAGCGTGCGCCACCCCCAGTAATTTTGGGCGAGGCCGAAGGCCGAGCTGCGGGAATGACGAACAAAGCAAAATCCTATACAAAAAGTGTGTTAAGCGAGCCCGAAGGGCGAGCTTCAGGCCGGGAGGCCGAAGGCCGACCCCGGCGGAGGGCCGAAGGCCCGGAGCCTCCACCCTGACTCCCAAAACGCGAGGCCGAAGGCCGAGCTGCGTGAATGCAGTTCCTGCATGCGTTCTACAAAGTCAACTGTCTTGATAAGCGAAGCCGGCGGGCCGAAGGCCCGACGGCGGAGCGTCGAGGCTCGCGAAGGCCGAAGGCCGAGCTCCGCGTAGGGCCGAAGGCCCGAAGCGTCACACGAGAGGGGGAAGTTGGAGCTTAAACACGACCCAATAGGAAAAGTGTCTTAGACAAGCGAAACGGCGGGCCGAAGGCCGAAGGCCGTAGGCCCGACGTGAGCTTGTCAAGACACTTTTACTATTGGGTCGTGTTTAAGCTCCAACTTCCCGCTTACGCCCCAAAGCAAAACCAACCCTCCAAGTGTTTTAATAAGCGAAGCGGCGGGCCGAAGGCCCGACGCTGAGCTTCGAAACCCAGCGAAGGCCGAAGGCCGAGCTCCGCGTAGGGCCGAAGGCCCGGAGCGTCCCTTTCGATTTCCCAAGCACGCGAGGCCGAAGGCCGAGCTGCGGGAATGAAGTGCTCTCACGCGGATCTTTTCGTCTTAGCAAAAGTAGAAATTCATTTAATTTTCCCTTTGGAAAACAAACTACTACACAATTACAACAGCAACAACAACATTACCAACAACAACACATCAACAACAGCAAACAACACGCGTACCGCGGGGCCCTCGGGCCCCGCGCACAGGGCAAAATCTAGTCTATATTATATAAAGCCGCAACCCGACTGATTGATTGACATGATTGTTCTCCCGGAAGGAGGTTCGTGGGGTATTTAAGTTTGGTACGGTCGTATAGAGGGCGGTCTGGTGACCTCCAGAAAAATCCGACTTTTGGTCTACCGCTTCCGGTCAGAAAAATGTACGACGGCCCGGCCAAACGGTGGGAGGTAGGTGCGGGGTGCTCGACCAAATGTCATAGAGGGACCCTGACAGTTTTTGAAGCCACCATTTTTTTTTCAAAATGGCCGACTTTTTTTTTTTAATTTTTTCAAGTTTGTCCTAGCGCGCTGAAATTTTAGTCACGGAATCTCGGAGTCCCGTAGATTCCTACGAAAAAAAAATTTTTGGAAAAATGCTCTAATTGTTGGAAAACTGGCCACTTTTGTTTTGTATGGCAACTTTTAAACGGTGCGAGATAGGTGGGGGGTGCTCGACCAAATTTCATAGAGGGCCTCGAGGCAAAACAAACTGCATTAAAAAAAATTCAAAATGGCCGACTTTTTTTTTTTAATTTTTTCAAGTTGGTCCGAGCGCGCTGAGATTTGGCATGGCGAGAGATAGATGCCTTTAGATACCTACGAATAAAAAAATTTTTGGAAAAAATCCAAGATGGCGGAAATAATGAGCATTTTAATTTTGTATGGAAACTTTTAAACGGTGCGAGATGGGTGGGGGGTGCTCGACCAAATGTCATAGAGGGCCCCGAGACAAAACAAACTGCATTTAAAATTTTTCAAAATGGTTGACTTTTTTTTTTAATTTTTTCAAGTTGGTCTGAGCGCGCTGAGATTTGGCACGCGGCAAGCTTGCGGGCCCAAGATTACCATGTGAAAAAATTTTTTTGGAAAAATCCAAAATGGCGGCGGATACGGGCCAAATTCAAATTTCTAAGTAGGTTAAGCGAGCCCGAAGGGCGAGCTTCAGGCTGGGAGGCCGAAGGCCGACCTCGCGGAGGGCCGTCAGGCCCGGAGCTTGACCCCGAATATCCAAGCGTGCCCCACCCCCAGTAATTTTGGGCGAGGCCGAAGGCCGAGCTGCGGGAATGACGAACAAAGCAAAATCCTATACAAAAAGTGTGTTAAGCGAGCCCGAAGGGCGAGCTTCAGGCCGGGAGGCCGAAGGCCGACCCCGGCGGAGGGCCGAAGGCCCGGAGCCTCCACCCCGACTCCCAAAACGCGAGGCCGAAGGCCGAGCTGCGTGAATGCAGTTCCTGCAAGCGTTCTACAAAGTCAACTGTCTTGATAAGCGAAGCCGGCGGGCCGAAGGCCCGACGGCGGAGCGTCGAGGCTCGCGAAGGCCGAAGGCCGAGCTCCGCGTAGGGCCGAAGGCCCGAAGCGTCACACGAGAGGGGGAAGTTGGAGCTTAAACACGACCCAATAGGAAAAGTGTCTTAGACAAGCGAAACGGCGGGCCGAAGGCCGAAGGCCGTAGGCCCGACGTGAGCTTGTCAAGACACTTTTACTATTGGGTCGTGTTTAAGCTCCAACTTCCCGCTTACGCCCCAAAGCAAAACCAACCCTCCAAGTGTTTTAATAAGCGAAGCGGCGGGCCGAAGGCCCGACGCTGAGCTTCGAAACCCAGCGAAGGCCGAAGGCCGAGCTCCGCGTAGGGCCGAAGGCCCGGAGCGTCCCTTTCGATTTCCCAAGCACGCGAGGCCGAAGGCCGAGCTGCGGGAATGAAGTGCTCGCACGCGGATCTTTTCGTCTTAGCAAAAGTAGAAATTCATTTAATTTTCCCTTTGGAAAACAAACTACAACTACAGCAACAACAACATTACCAACAACAACACATCAACAACAGCACCAACAGCAAACAACACGCGTACCGCGGGGCCCTCGGGCCCCGCGCACAGGGCAAAATCTAGTTACTATTATTTAAAGCCGCAACCCGACTGATTGATTGACATGATTGTTCTCCCAGAAGGAGGTTCGTGGGGTATTCGAGTTTGGTACGGTCGTATAGAGGGCGGTCTGGTGACCTCCAGAAAAATCCGACTTTTGGTCTACCGCTTCCGGTCAGAAAAATGTACGACGGCCCGGCCAAACGGTGGGAGGTAGGTGGGGGGTGCTCGACCAAATGTCATAGAGGGACCCTGGCAGTTTTTGAAGCCACCATTTTTTTTTCAAAATGGCCGACTTTTTTTTTTAAATTTTTTCAAGTTTGTCCTAGCGCGCTGAAATTTTGGTCACAGAATCTCATAGGCTCCTAGATTCCTACGAAAAAAAAATTTTTGGAAAAATGCTCTAATTGTTGGAAAACTGGCCACTTTTGTTTTGTATGGCAACTTTTAAACGGTGCGAGATAGGTGGGGGGTGCTCGACCAAATGTCATAGAGGGCCTCGAGGCAAAACAAACTGCATTAAAAAAAATTCAATATGGCCGACTTTTTTTTTTTAATTTTTTCAAGTTGGTCCGAGCGCGCTGAGATTTGGCATGGCGAGAGATAGAGGCCTTTAGATACCTACGAATAAAAAAATTTTTGGAAAAAATCCAAGATGGCGGAAATAATGAGCATTTTAATTTTGTATGGAAACTTTTAAACGGTGCGAGATGGGTCGGGGGTGCTCGACCAAATGTCATAGAGGGCCCCGAGACAAAACAAACTGCATTTAAAAATTTTCAAAATGGTTGACTTTTTTTTTTTAATTTTTTCAAGTTGGTCTGAGCGCGCTGAGATTTGGCACGCGGCAAGCTTGCGGGCCCAAGATTACCATGTGAAAAAATTTTTTGGAAAAATCCAAAATGGCGGCGGATACGGGCCAAATTCAAATTTCTAAGTAGGTTAAGCGAGCCCGAAGGGCGAGCTTCAGGCTGGGAGGCCGAAGGCCGACCTCGCGGAGGGCCGTCAGGCCCGGAGCTTGACCCCGAATGTCCAAGCGTGCCCCACCCCCAGTAATTTTGGGCGAGGCCGAAGGCCGAGCTGCGGGAATGACGAACAAAGCAAAATTCTATACAAAAAGTGTGTTAAGCGAGCCCGAAGGGCGAGCTTCAGGCCGGGAGGCCGAAGGCCGACCCCGGCGGAGGGCCGAAGGCCCGGAGCCTCCACCCCGACTCCCAAAACGCGAGGCCGAAGGCCGAGCTGCGTGAATGCAGTTCCTGCAAGCGTTCTACAAAGTCAACTGTCTTGATAAGCGAAGCCGGCGGGCCGAAGGCCCGACGGCGGAGCGTCGAGGCTCGCGAAGGCCGAAGGCCGAGCTCCGCGTAGGGCCGAAGGCCCGAAGCGTCACACGAGAGGGGGAAGTTGGAGCTTAAACACGACCCAATAGGAAAAGTGTCTTAGACAAGCGAAACGGCGGGCCGAAGGCCGAAGGCCGTAGGCCCGACGTGAGCTTGTCAAGACACTTTTACTATTGGGTCGTGTTTAAGCTCCAACTTCCCGCTTACGCCCCAAAGCAAAACCAACCCTCCAAGTGTTTTAATAAGCGAAGCGGCGGGCCGAAGGCCCGACGCTGAGCTTCGAAACCCAGCGAAGGCCGAAGGCCGAGCTCCGCGTAGGGCCGAAGGCCCGGAGCGTCCCTTTCGATTTCCCAAGCACGCGAGGCCGAAGGCCGAGCTGCGGGAATGAAGTGCTCTCACGCGGATCTTTTCGTCTTAGCAAAAGTAGAAATTCATTTAATTTTCCCTTTGGAAAACAAACTACTACACAATTACAACAGCAACAACAACATTACCAACAACAACACATCAACAACAGCAAACAACACGCGTACCGCGGGGCCCTCGGGCCCCGCGCACAGGGCAAAATCTAGTTACTATTATTTAAAGCCGCAACCCGAAGATTGATTGACATAATTGTTCTCCCGGAAGGAGGTTCGTGGGGTATTTGAGTTTGGTACGGTCGTATAGAGGGCGGTCTGGTGACCTCCAGAAAATTCCGACTTTTCGTCTACCGCTTCCGGTCAGAAAAATGTTGGACGGCCCGGCCAAACGGTGGGAGGTAGGTGGGGGGTGCTCGACCAAATGTCATAGAGGGACCCTGGCAGTTTTTGAAGCCACCATTTTTTTTTCAAAATGGCCGACTTTTTTTTTTTAATTTTTTCAAGTTTGTCCTAGCGCGCTGAAATTTTGGTCACGGAATCTCGGAGTCCCGTAGATTACTACGAAAAAAAAATTTTTGGAAAAATGCTCTAATTGTTGGAAAACTGGCCACTTTTGTTTTGTATGGCAACTTTTAAACGGTGCGAGATAGGTGGGGGGTGCTCGACCAAATGTCATAGAGGGCCTCGAGGCAAAACAAACTGCATTAAAAAAAATTCAAAATGGCCGACTTTTTTTTTAAAATTTTTTCAAGTTGGTCCGAGCGCGCTGAGATTTGGCATGGCGAGAGATAGAGGCCTCTAGATACCTACGAATAAAAAAAAATTTGGAAAAAATCCAAGATGGCGGAAATAATGGGCATTTTAATTTTGTATGGCAACTTTTAAACGGTGCGAGATGGGTGGGGGGTGCTCGACCAAATGTCATAGTGGGCCCCGAGACAAATCAAACTGCATTTAAAATTTTTCATAATGGCCGACTTTTTTTTTTTAATTTTTTCAAGTTGGTCCGAGCGCGCTGAGATTTGGCATGCGGCGAGCTTGGGGGCCCAAGATTACCATGTGAAAAAAAATTTTTGGAAAAATCCAAAATGGCGGCGGACACGGGCCAAATTCAAATTTCCAAGTAGGTTAAGCGAGCCCGAAGGGCGAGCTTCAGGCTGGGAGGCCGAAGGCCGACCTCGCGGAGGGCCGTCAGGCCCGGAGCTTGACCCCGAATGTCCAAGCGTGCGCCACCCCCAGTAATTTTGGGCGAGGCCGAAGGCCGAGCTGCGGGAATGACGAACAAAGCAAAATCCTATACAAAAAGTGTGTTAAGCGAGCCCGAAGGGCGAGCTTCAGGCCGGGAGGCCGAAGGCCGACCCCGGCGGAGGGCCGAAGGCCCGGAGCCTCCACCCCGACTCCCAAAACGCGAGGCCGAAGGCCGAGCTGCGTGAATGCAGTTCCTGCAAGCGTTCTACAAAGTCAACTGTCTTGATAAGCGAAGCCGGCGGGCCGAAGGCCCGACGGCGGAGCGTCGAGGCTCGCGAAGGCCAAAGGCCGAGCTCCGCGTAGGGCCGAAGGCCCGAAGCGTCACACGAGAGGGGGAAGTTGGAGCTTAAACACGACCCAATAGGAAAAGTGTCTTAGACAAGCGAAACGGCGGGCCGAAGGCCGAAGGCCGTAGGCCCGACGTGAGCTTGTCAAGACACTTTTACTATTGGGTCGTGTTTAAGCTCCAACTTCCCGCTTACGCCCCGAAGCAAAACCAACCCCCCAAGTGTTTTAATAAGCGAAGCGACGGGCCGAAGGCCCGACGCTGAGCTTCGAAACCCAGCGAAGGCCGAAGGCCGAGCTCCGCGTAGGGCCGAAGGCCCGGAGCGTCCCTTACGATTACCCAAGCACGCGAGGCCGAAGGCCGAGCTGCGAGAATGAAGTGCTCGCATGCGGACCTTACGATTTTCCAAGCATGCGAGGCCGAAGGCCGAGCTGCGTGAATGCGGTGCCTCCAAGCGTTCTACAAAGTCAACTGTCTTGATAAGCGAAGCCGGCGGGCCGAAGGCCCGACGGCGAAGCGTCGAGGCCCGCGAAGGCCGAAGGCCGAGCTCCGCGTAGGGCCGAAGGCCCGAAACGTCACACGAGAGGGGGAAGTTGGAGCTTAAACACGACCCAATAGGAAAAGTGTCTTAGACAAGCGAAACGGCGGGCCGAAGGCCGAAGGCCGTAGGCCCAACGTGAGGTTGTCAAGACACTTTTACTATTGGGTCGTGTTTAAGCTCCAACTTCCCGCTTACGCCCCAAAGCAAAACCAACCCCCAAGTGTTTTAATAAGCGAAGCGGCGGGCCGAAGGCCCGACGCTGAGCTTCGAAACCCAGCGAAGGCCGAAGGCCGAGCTCCGCGTAGGGCCGAAGGCCCGGAGCGTCCCTTACTATTTCCCAAGCACGCGAGGCCGAAGGCCGAGCTGCGGGAATGAAGTGCTCGCATGCGGACCTTTTCTTTCAAGCAAAAGTACAACTTCACTTCTTTTTCTCTTTGGAAAACAAAACTACAGCACAAACAACAACACCAACAACAGCACCAACAACAACAACAACAAAACAACAACACAAACAACAGCACCAACAAGACCGCGGGGCCCTCGGGCCCCGCGCACAACGCACAAAACTAGTTTGTTGTTATAGCGGCAACAGAAATACATCATCTGTGAAAATTTCAACTGTCTAGCTATCACGGTTCGTGAGATACAGCCTGGTGACAGACGGACGGACGGACGGACGGACGGACGGACAGCGAAGTCTTAGTAATAGGGTCCCGTTTTACCCTTTGGGTACGGAACCCTAAAAAGTACCTAAGTAGGCACCTATAGATAGTAGCTAGGTTGTAACTTTAAGGTTGACTCACGTTAGACCGGGCCGTGTCCGGGCCGCAGCTTCGAGCGCTTACTTTTCTATGACATGACAGGCGATCACGTGATGCTTTCCATAGGAAACGATGCGCCGGCAGCTCCGGCCCGGACACGGTCCGGTTTAGCGTGAATCATCCTTAATGGCGACTTCCAGCGCTTCCGATGAGCCCTTCAGGTACAAAGATTACACAAAAATATTAAAAATGAAGAAGTACAAAACAAAGATAAATAAAACGATAAAGATATAACAATTAGCTGATATGACGTTAGAATGATATCATAGTATATAACTCGATATCTAAGCATTACTTGTATCAGTTTATGATATATGTAATTCTTATCTGATAATCATTACACAAACAAAGCCCATAATATGTCGCTTCTCATTTTATTTTAGGTTCCAAAGGTTACCTCGAAGATACCGCTCTTTAATGATAATACCCGTTGTTTATTCCCAACTCAACGGTATATCAATTTATATCTTCTGTATCTGTACCAATCTTTTAATGCTGGCGCAGGTTTTATGTATTTTTGACAGTTTAATACAAATCTTGTGCCATATCTGCCTAACATATTCCAAACAGTCCTTGTCATGTTTATTGTCTATACACGCAAGGTCTCGACGCCACTCAGGTCTCATCTCAGCCTGACTCCTAACCTCACAATTGTTGAAATGACATACCTTAATAACAACAGTGTAGGTAGCTTCAACAACACACCCCGGCATGGCTTGAAGGATGTTCACGTTTCTGGTGATGCCCAGGGTTCATAACACACCTCAGCACTTAATGTTATGTAAGTAGACCTCGCACCAAGGTGCAAGACGTCGGATACGTCATTACCAAACTTAAATGGAGCTGGGCGGGACATGTTGCCAGGTATAGTGATGGCAGGTGGGTCAAGATGTTAACGGAATGGTGGCCGCTTACAGACGAAAGGAGTGCCTGGCGTCCGTTGGCTCATTGGGACGAGATTCGGAAGACTGCGGGTCACTTCTGGATGAGATTGGCTCGGGACCTCGAAGAAAAGCTTATGCTCAGCAATGGGCGATAAAAGGCTGATATAATGATGATGATGATGATGAAGCCGACCTACCTTAATGACAGCAGTGTAGATAGCTTCACCAACACACTCCGGCATGGCTTGGAAGAGTTCAAGTTTCGCAACATACCTCAGCACTTAATGTTATGTAAGTGGGCCTTGCACCAAGGTGCAAGACGTCGGATACGTCATTACCAAACTTAAATGGAGCTGGGCGGGACATGTTGCCAGGCAGAGTGATGGCAGATGGGTCAAGATGTTAACGGAATGGTGGCCGCTTACAGACGAAAGGAGTGCCTGGCGTCCATTGGCTCGTTGGAACGACATTCGGAAGACTGCGGGTCACTTCTGGATGAGATTGGCTCGGGACCTCGAAGAGAAGCTTATGCACAGCAGTGGGCGATAAAAGGCTGATATAATGATGATGATGATGATGAAGCAGACCTACCTTAATGACAGCAGTGTAGATAGCTTCACCAACACACTCCGGCATGGCTTGGAAGAGTTCAAGTTTCACAACATACCTGAGCACTTAATGTTATGTAAGTGGGCCTTGCACCAAGGTGCAAGACGTCGGATACGTCATTACCAAACTTAAATGGAGCTGGGCGGGACATGTTGCCAGGCATAGTGATGGCAGGTGGGTCAAAATGTTAACGGAATGGTGGCCGCTTACAGATGAAAGGAGTGCCTGGCGTCCATTGGCTCGTTAGGACGAGATTCGGAAGATTGCGGGTCACTTCTGGATGAGATTGGCTCAGGGGATAAGTGGAGTACTCGAAGAGAGGCTTATGCTCAGCAGTGGGCGATAAAAGGGTGATATAATGACAATGATGATGAAGCAGACCTACCTTAATAACAGCAGTGTAGGTAGCTTCACCAACACACCCCGGCATGGCTTGAAAGATGTTAATGTTTCTGGTGATGGCCAGAGTAGTTTCTGTCATACCGTAAGCTTGGAGAACTGGCATTGCGTTTGGGAAACTGAAATTTGTCAGTTTGTTTTATATCCTCGTGCTGCCCATCGTACAAAATTATAGCCAAGGAAGTTAGAATGTTGTTGTATTTTCAATTAGTTAGGTTGAATTTCATTTGTTCGAAAAATTTACGAGACAAATGAAATGCTACCTACTTTGTTTTTAATTAAGGTTGACATTCCATCGAAACTGAGTGTACATCCTAATGTACATTGGGTGGCACGAGGATAGGACAATTTTTGTAAAACTCTATGTCTTACGATACAAGTGCGAAGAATAGGAAATTCGCAACGACCAAAGGAAGTGATAAAATTCGCCACTCGTTGCGACTTTCTTATTCTTTGTAGTTGTATCGTACACCATTTAACAGTAGGTACATAAAATGGCCCTTCAAATTTTTGACGTAGTTACGTAATGTGCTTATTATAGCACATGGTGTCGTAATGTAGTACCAGATTTACAGTGTGTATTGTACAAGGTTTTATAGTATGTACCTACATATGGCCATTATTTTCTTCATAAGAATAGAATTTTATTTAATCAAGTAGGATTTTACAATCTCTTCTGCATGGTCAAGGTATAGGTATATACAGTGAAACCTGGTTAATTGGCACCTGCATAAATGGAAAACCTCAATAATTGCAACCAAAAGTCCGGTCCCGGTCCCTTGAGACCAAAAGGCCTCTATAATTGAAATTTTGGAACCTCTATAATTGCAATTTAGATTTTAGTGTTTTTCGTAATTTTGCCTCTGTAATTGACCACATCGCAACTAAGACCTCTATAATTGACACTGTGTTAAAAAATCCGTAATAATTGCTCTTTTTTTTACCTCTATTATTGAAACGAGTCTTACTTATTACCTCTGTAATTGAAATAATGTAGTTGTAGACAGCAGAAACAATATTTTAATAGCAACGATCATTTTATTTATATCTTCATCCAGAATTCAATTTATTTATTGGGTATCTATCACAGCCTATAGTAGGTGAAATAGTTTTGTTAAAATCAAAAACAAAGTATGCTTTTTACATTCTAATAAAACTTTCTTCTACAATTCAATGGAATTTTTAAACCCAAATGAAAATAAAAAATAAAGAAAATAAAGTAGTAATTAATGTAGTGTAAAAGTGCAAGTATTGACAGAAGCTATATATAGCTTTTTTATAGACTAGAAACCCAGAACGTAAGCGTGTAAATCTACTTTCAATGGTTATTTGCACCTCTATAAAAGAAATTTGTCAGAACGCAACCTCTATTAATGAAAACCTCTATAATTGACACAACGATTTTTTTGAACCTCGTTAATTGACACGACCTGCTTAAATGAAAAACCTGGTTAATTGACAAAAAATGGCCGGTCCCTTGAGATTGCAATTATCCAGGTTCCACTGTAAATTAAAATTAAATTAAAAAATAAATAACAGCTTACAAAACACAAAATTCAACAATACCGCTCTAGAGCGGTAAAGTAACACCATATGTGTAATTGGTTTGCAGACTATAGAATGTATTATAGTAGTATACTATAGACCAGCGGTTCTCTCACTTTTTTGGTGACGGAACCCTTTCGACAAGCGAAATATTTGACGGAACCCCAAATTAAAAAATTTCGTTCGTCACTGTGGACCGGATACACCTATAGAAAAGCTGGTTTTTTTCTTATTATTACAAGTATATTTTCGCGGAACCCCAACAGAGGCAACGCGGAACACACTTTGAGAATGGCTGCTATAGAGTCTATAGTATAGACTATAGAAACCTACATTTTCTGTATAGCGTTGCTAACTTCACTGCTCAATGGCGCAGCTCCGCAGTAAACCAGCATGACTGAGCTGACGTCGTATTTGATATCAGTCTTCGTTAACGCCACTAATATAGGGGGCACCACTTGCGCTACTGTCACCTGGAATATACAAAGTTACTAATAAATAAGTATTCTTCAAATTTTACATTGACACCCTTGGGTAAGTTTCGGTTACTCGGTAACTCATTTTAGTAAAGCGGTCTGGGGCCCCAGAGGGCCTAAAGGGGCCCATTGATTAACAGTCCACCGGACGGTATCGGCCTGTCAGTTAGAACAAAATTTTGACAGTTCCGAATAACTGACAGGCCGATACCGTCCGGCGGACTGTTAATCAGTGGGCCCCTTAACCAAAAAGAGAAAGAGATATATAATGTAACTGCGTTTAACATAAGTAAAGTCTAAGAAAAAAACGTGCCTTGAAAAATCAAGAAAAATTATGCTCGAATAGGTCAGATGCTTCTGGTAACGGGGAAAGTCCAAGGAAGGCGACCACGTGGAAGAAGCCCAATGCGATGGACAGATCAGATCCGCGAAGGCACTAAATCTAAAATCCATGATGCACTGCACACGGCTGAAGATCGCAACAAGTGGAAGGAGTAGTCCACAAAATAATTCGTGGAGGCCACGACCCTCAGCAATGAGGAATACGACACAAGGAGGAGGAGGAGGTAGATGGCGCCATTTACCTTTCTTTTGGCATATAATCGTGTAGATGGCCTCACCGTGTGATATTTAACAATTTTAAAACATATCAGTGAAAGAACATGGCTCAGTCAAATGGAGTTCTAAGAGCCGATTTTTAATAATAATAAAAAATTATTTCATCATTAATATATACATTGTACATATATATTCTGTGCCATAACTTTAAAATTTTACTGACCTTATATTTCTCAATGGTCCTCAAATATAGGTCCATCTCGAACCTAGGCAGGAACACTATGGTCCTGCCCTGTGAGAGGCCCATTAGACCAGCCATGAGACCCATGGCGTGGAACCATGGGTTCACGGTCAGGACTATAGGTTCGAATGGCGGTTCCACTCCGGGACTGAAAAGTCTTATTATTAATATACAGTATGTAACTGAACGAAAAGCAATTACTCAAAGCCGTTAATGTTTAGGTCATACTGAGCAACTTTTACTATGGGACCAACCAGTGTTGCCAACTCGGATTTTGAAAAAATGCTAGACTAATGTCCACCTATGCTAAAAAATTCTAAAATATCACTTGAAATTAGACACTTAAAACAGATACTTTTTTCAAATTTACCGCCTTTTTCTACTGACAATATCTGCTTGACCAACTTGATATAGTCCGTTGACGTAAATCCGTCCACAAAAGTCAAAATTCATATGAAAATATGAACCACATAAGGCGATGGCGCATATTGTTGCTGCCAAGTTGGTGCAAACTTGGCTTAGACTAAATTATGCTAAAAAATATGCCAGATGCTAAATGGAAAATTTTGGTGCCAAAGCGAGTGAAAATATGCCAGATCTGGCATCATTTATGCCACTGGGACCAACTCTGATGAAAAGATGAAAACGCGAAAAAAAAATTGGATGTTTCATACATTTTGCTGGTCTGATGTTGAACTTTCCTATGGGAGAGTCAATTTTTTTTTGCTTAGTATGACGTAAACATTAACGGGTTTGAGTAGGTAATTGCTTTTCGTCCAGTTACATACTGTATATTTAATACATGGGTAATATACAGAATAGTTCGTTTTTTTAGCATTAGAAAGAACTTGCAAGAAGGTAAGCGATCTAGACATGTCTTTTAATTGAAAAGCGCTTTTTAAAAATCAAAAAGTATTACTTATGAAAGGAAGAATATAAATGATCGTATTAGATTCATAATTGTTACATATTTACAATTAAAAGACACATCAAGATTGTTTACCTTATTTCTAATGCCAGGCGTGGCTCACTCCGCGATTTCGTCGCTTTGCTACAGGTAACTAAAAGTACATCCGTTTGGCCCCAATTTTGGGGTTTGCCATAAGCCGCGCGTGGCGCTGTCGCCACCTAGCGGCCATATCTCTGCTGATCGTGACAGACGCGTTTTGTTAGAGATTGAGTCTTCTGTACCTAGTACTATTATTTATTCTGTGGCATTAGACAGAGACAAGTGGCGGGAAAGAGGGGCATTGCCCAGCAGTGGAATACACTAATAGGCTAATTAAAAAAAAATCTTTAGGACATTGCTATCTAGAAGATGAAAAGATGAAAACACAAAATTGTGACGTCCCATGGGTACAAGGTACCTTATAGGTTGGCGCTTACCATTCAGGGTGATTTCGGGGTCGTGGAGCAAGAGAGCCAGACATCATACAGAATCCAAAGATGAGCCTAATGATGTTGTTAATTATTGTTTATCACCAATAATGATGATTATTTTCGAGATGACAAGTAGGAAAAAACATTTTTGCATACAATTTGGTGACCCTACTCAATGTGACGTCTTGTCGCTTTCCATACAGCGTATGTCAAAAGTCATAGGGTGGCCATAATTACTTTGTATAACATTAATTTTACTTGAAAAATAAATATGATTAAAGTAATTATCTTTTAATCAAATACTACCATATCCTCCTAAGGCCCTGCCATACAAATGAAAAATCCAAAATTTGCCATTGCAATTTGAACCTATAGTGTCGGAAATAGTGATGATTTTGCGTTGTTAGAAAATAGAACGAAACTTAGCAAAAGCGACTCCGTTCCAATTGAATAGGATTTAAATTTCGAACCGATGAGGTACTATAGGTAGGACCGTGGGCCTTAGGAGGATATGATAATGTGGATCATTTACAGAGTCAGAAAAAGTGGTTCTGGATCACGACCCCGAAATCACTCTGTATAATTAACGCCGCTCCAATATTATTGCGGAGCTATGCGACGTAAGCGCCAGCCGCCATAAGGTACCTTTTTCCGTGGAACGGCACAATTAATGAAGGAAAATACCTACTTACTGGCAAAATGTATTCAAGCAGTTCAAATGGGTTAACATAACTCCTTTAGGTAGCCCTGTCGTGCCTGAAGAGTATAAAATAAACGCCAAATCTTCTTGTCCGTTCACATCAGTGGCCATAAAATCATGATAACTCACATTCTTCTTATAAATCAAGTCATTATAAGATACCTCTTTAGAATTGTCACCGTAGACTATGATTTTTTTAATGTGCCGAAGTGATTTGAATGTTTTTTCGTGAGTTTTGAACGCGGCTTCGGAGCAGATGATGTATTTTGGCTTCGATATGCCTAGTACGTGGGTTATTTCACCTGAAATTAAAGGAAAAGTCTAAAGTGGCCCACTGATTAACAGTCCTCCGGACGGTATCGGCCTGTCAGTTAGAACAAAATTTTGACAGTTCCGAACAACTGACAGGCCGATACCGTCCCGCGGACTGTTAATCAGTGGGTCCCTTAAGGGAAGAAATTGATCGCAAGGAAGGCATAGGACAAGAACTCTAGTATTTTGGCTCCTCTACACGATGGGCCAACGCCACTCCAAGGGACGCATTTATGCGTTAGAGGGAGAAAGTGATATTGCTATCTCATTTTACCGCATGGCTGCGTCCCTTGGAGTGGCCGGCGTTGGCCCATCGTGTAGAGGAGCCATTTGGTATACCAGTACGTCAAGCGTGACTCACTCCGCGATCTCGTCGCGTCGCTATAAGTACATGCGGTCTACACCAATTTTGGTGTCTAGGTTTAGTAGTTGCCGCGCACTGCTACGGAACGGACGTCCGCTCGCGATTGCGCTGTATCTCTCATAACAGACGCGTTTTGTTAGAGAGTGAACCTTCTGTAACTAGGTATTATTATTAATTGTGGCTTTATCAACCTTCTGTAAGTGGCGGTGTTCTCCCCCACAAGACCAAGCTAAGTCTGCACAGATTTGACTTTATCTCTCTGTCGCACCTGCAGCGGGCGGCGTCCTGTCTCTTTTTTACTTGTTTCGCGTGCAGGTTTTAACTAAACTATTTACAGCGACAGAGTGTGGAAGAGCGTCGAATTCCATGAAATAATGGCACGTCCACACTTTGCCACTGCCGTTAAAATAGAGTGAATAGTAAATTACCTTTTGTATAATTCATATTGATAGTAGTCAAAACAGCTCCTGACAAAATAGTTCCTATAACAGAACTCCAAAATTCGACGCGATTCTCTGAGCACAGCCCTACCACGTCTCCTTTTCTAATCCCCATGTGTGTGAGGGAGACAGCTAGGTTCATGGACTGCTGGGCTATCTGCCCTAGGGTTGTGACTTCGTGGGTTTGGCCATTTATCTGAAATTATAATAACATTTTTATTTATCAAATTTAATTTACAGTAGGGTATTTGACTGTTAATTATAAGATGTAATAATGTTTTGAAAAGATGCGTCAAGCCGAGTTTGTTGCCGGCCCCATATTGGGATACCCTCCTCCAATTGAGGGGGGATTTAAATCTTCTCGGGGCAGAGGTGTACGGTTGGAGCCGGTAAGGGTTTATTTGACGTTCATAAGCGCATTGTAATATGCCTACTTGAATAAACTATTTTTTTATCTTTTTATATTGTATTTAAAATACATTATTTTACACCATGCATGAAATAAATCACCAGAAGATTAATAGAGAAACGTAGACGGTAGTTATTTTTAGACACATTTTATATTTTAAAACCCGTATAAAACTATATAAAGAGTAGGTAATTTGATCGTGACGTCACATGCTAGTGTTTCATATAAAAAACATAGTAGCAAAATCGTTTTGACAACTCTAAAAAACCGGGCAAGTTCGAGTCAGACTCGCGCACGAAGGGTTCCGTACCATAAAGCAAAAAAAAAAACGAAAAAAATGCAAAAAGAAAACGGTCACCCATCCAAGTACTGACCCCGCCCGACGTTGCTTAACTTCGGTGAAAAATCACGTTTGTTGTATGGGAGCCCCACTTAAATCTTTATTTTATTCTGCTTTTAGTAGGTATTTGTTGTTATAGCGGCAACAGAAATACATCAACTGTGAAAATTTCAACTGTCTAGCTATCACGGTTCGTGAGATACAGCCTGGCGACAGACGGACGGACGGACGGACGGACAGCAGAGTCTTAGTAATAGGGTCCCGTTTTACCCTTTGGTTACGGAACCCTAAAAAGAAACTGATTTGACTAGTATTCAAATACCCTATTACAACCTAGGTAAATAAAGTTATAAAGTAGGTACGATCCTGGCCTATATACCTATTCGTCTTTGCTATTACCATCTTATCGCGATTGTTTATGTAAACACTCTTAAGATAAAACATATATTTTAGAAGCATGCGAATGTAGTCTTTATTGCGTTGAACTAAGGAACATATTCCATTGTGATAATTTTAGAGTACCTAGTAGTCATCTTAGTACTAAGTTCTTTGCTCTCTGTTGATGTACCTTTTGTCCCTATCTGTACCTATTTGAACGAATAAGTAGGTACTTACAGTCAGCATCTTAGGTAGCATCCAATGTATTCAAATAGTTCGGTACGCCATACAAATAATATGGTGTACCGAACTATTTGAATACTTTGGATACTTCCTACTATATGACGGTGACTTGTAGTACTAAGTACTAGTCAGGTACCGTACCCTCGCTATACAGGGTGGCCCATTTAGATCGATCAGTATGGGAAAATCTGAAACTATAATAAATAAATATTATTTTATATCTAGTGAATCTCTAATTCATTTCTCGAATCGCAGCGCCAGCCGCCACAAGGTACCTTTTTCCATGGAACGTCACATATCTTAATTACTATATCGTAGGTAGGTATGTAGTTAAACTCTAACGGCTCGATTCGGGAAATGAATTAGAGATTCACTAGATATGAAATAGTAAAGTTAAATCTTTACTATATCGTATCTAGTTAATCTCTAATTCATTTGGCAAATCGCGCCGTAATTCATTTCCCGAATCGAGCCGCGAGAGATTGGCTCACTAAATAGTCTAATAAAACATGGTCTTCTCTTCCCAGAGTGACACAAGCCTACGTCATAATAACATGGCCGCTATATATAGCGCTATCGCATATTATCATATAGCGCTGTCGCATGATGACGTAGGCGTGTGTCAGTCACGTGACCTAGAAAAGACGGGAAGAGAGTACCAGGCGGAGTATATTATTATACCATTGTGCATTGGCTCACTATATGTTTTGTCAACATTAATCTTTCGGAAACTGAGCTCCTCTAAAGGTTCTATTTATTTGTATTTTTTTGTGTATTTTGCCTTATAAATGACATTCCGAACCAGTTTTGAATAGGTAATAAACCTGAATACAATCGTGGACCTTTGACCGCATATATTTGCATAAATATACGAATTTACAGTTCACTGTATATATCTTGTTTGTAAATATATGATTTTTATAAAACACACATTTTAGCGACGAGCTCTAAACAAAATTGATTTTTACTACATGTTAATGTTATGTTATGTTATACAGGGTGGAAAGATAAGTCGGGCCCTGGAGGGAAACTACCTTAAATCCTTAAGCTGGCTCATTTTACTTAAAGGAGACATTCCTTTATTTTTTTAAAGAAACAAAACTGCATTCGAAGAAAGTTTCCTTTTTCCTTCAATGTGTCTTGAATGTCTAAAAAAATCTTGAGTACTAAATATTAGTTTTTATGGATATTTTGTACGAAAGACGAGTGTAAGACCTAATGTTTCTTGGAGAAATATTATCATTAACATTAACTGTATCGACTAGTAGAATAAAATAGTGAGTGTTTATTTTTTGGAATTTTTATCGGGGTCGAGTACCGAGCGAGGTAAGCGAGTTTTAGAAAATCTTTGAATGTAGTTTTATTTCTTTTTAAAAATAAAGGAATGTTTCCTTTAAGTAAAATGAGCCAGCTTAAGGATTTAAGGTAGTTTCCCTCCAGAGTCCGACTTATCTTTCCACACTGTATAGTGTTAATTTATTTGAATGATTTATCTATTATTTTAATTTATTATACAGTGTGTAAATTCAAAACGGGCAATAAATTATAAGAAATATAGAATTTATCCATATAATAATTAATTTAGAGGTACCTAATACATTTGAATATTACCCCGTAGTACATATACAGCGGGGAAATACGGCCAGTCTTCAGGGCGGGGTTTTATCTATATTTTTGTAAGTTTTATTATGTTTGTTTATTTCTTTCTTTGTTTCTATCAATAAAAAGACCCCGTAATTAATTTATGTTTACCGAGCAGCAATGTACTGCAAACATTATAAAACATAATATTACATGACATTACGAGATACAAGCTTTTTATCTTCGAAGTTCTTTCTAAATAACGAAAAACTAATGTACCTCTACTTGTATAAAAATAACTAAACACATCTGAAGCTGATTGTATGTATCATGAACGTCATAAAGATACACAAACATAATAACAGGAAAAACTAGTATCTAACATAAAAACTTACTATTTTTCCATCCTTGAATTCCATTAATCTATCCAACATATAGTGTCCTAGATGTAAGTGTGAAGGCACCACGATATCTGTAGGTCCGTATATGTAGTTTTTATTTCTTAACATTTTGATTGATAAAATACTGATATATGTTTAGTTTAGCGTTGTCTGTGTCGCGGTTGAGATGGTACTGAGATATTTGTGTATGTTCAGTGTTGCCAACTAAGATTTTGAAAAAATGCTAGACTAATAGTGTCTAGATTATGCCAAAATTATGCCAAAGATTTTTGAAACACCTAATACCTATGCTAAAAAAGTGCTAAAATATCACTTGAAATTAGACACTTAAAACACATCCTTTTTTCAACTTTACCGCCTTTTTCTACTGACAAGATCTGCTTGACCAACTTTATATAGTCCGTTGACGTCCATCCGTCCAACAAAAGTCAAAATTCATGTGAAAATATGAACCACATAAGGCGATGGTGCATATTGTTGCTGCCAAGTTGGTGCAAATTTGGCTTAGACTAAATTATGCTAAAAAAAATGGAAAATTTTGGTGCCAAAGCCAGTGAAAATATGCCAGATCTGGCATCATTTATGCCAAGATGGCAACACTGTGTAACAACATACACATGGCTTGCGTAATAACATACTTACTGCTAAATTATACACCGTGAGCCCACTATAAACTCGGACTCAGATAGATTAGATTAGTAAAGGTCTCGACTGCATTTAGAGACTAAAATCTCATAGAGTTATAGTTCGTTTTTAGGGTTCCGTACCCGAAGGGTAAAACGGGACCCTATTACTAAGACTCTGCTGTCCGTCCGTCCGTCCGTCCGTCTGTCACCAGGCTGTATCTCACGAACCGTGATAGCTAGACAGTTGAAATTTTCACAGATGATGTATTTCTGTTGCCGCTATAACAACAAATACTAAAAACAGAATAAAATTTAAGTGGGGCTCCCATACAACAAACGTGATTTTTGACCGAAGTTAAGCAACGTCGGGCGGGGTCAGTACTTGGATGGGTGACCGTATTTTTTTCCTTTTTTTGCATTATGGTACGGAACCCTTCGTGCGCGAGTCCGACTCGCACTTGCCCGGTTTTTAGCATTAGAAAGAACTTCGGAGAAGTAAGCTTGTGGCCCCAAATCCGGCACTTTTGGCGGTAATCATTTGAAGTAAATTATATGTATTGACCATGCTACATCAGATAATTCAATAATTATTAACAATTAAAGAGCCTGATAAAAACTGTACGCTTGCTTCTGTGGAGTTCTTTCTAATGCTAAAAAAAAAACAAACTATAGACCAAGAAAGTACCTAAGCTTGTGGTTCCAAATCCGGCACTTTTGGCGGTAATAATTTGAAGTAAATTATATGTATTGACCATGCTACTTTAGATAGTTCAATAATTATTAACAATTAAAGAGCCTAATAAAAACTGTACGCTTGCTTCTGTGGAGTTCTTTCTAATGCTAAAAAAACGAACTATAGACCAAGAAAAGTCTGCATCGATATCATACGCCATACGCAGTGCATGTGTCCACAGTTGAGTTGGTACCGAATACGGATGTTATGTTTGTGTATATGTTGTTTGTTATGTGGCTCGCGTAATTACATATCTACTGCTTAATTATACACCGTGTTTTTATTGAATTCCGTTAACTTCGGGGTATGGTTAAGTACGTTTAAGAGAACTAATTGGCATAGTGAATAAAAAAAAAAATAAAAAAAAAATCAAGATAAAAAGTTATTAAATGTAGCATATAGCGTTGTTCTAACACGGGTATTACATTTAACTCAACCAAACAATTGAAATCTGTCACATATCAATGTCATTTCGAACATCGATCGACCGAGATTGTACTTTAGTTTAGGAGCAAATGTATGAACTCATTCTAAACACTAATCAATATGTAAACCGGCCCTAAGGCAAGTGTACACGGTTGTAGAGGCCTTATAGGAAAAAATACATATTGAATATCTCCGAAATGGAGTTAATTAGAATATCGGTGTCTTTGAGAAAGTTACTCAATTTAAGCTCAGGAATGCACCCTTTAAAATAACGGATATAAAAAAAACACGGTGTACACCGTGAGGTCCGTGAGCCCATTATTAAACTCGGACTCATATATATTGTAAAGGTTTCGACCGCATTTAGATACTAAAATGTCATACACGGTGTAACATGAGGAAACCGAATAATTTTAACAGCGTATTCTGATCATATATATGAGACAAAAATGTCCTATATAAACTTTTTTGAAATTCGCCTAGTTTCAGAGATATTCTTAATAGATAGATAGAGATTTAAAACAACACTTACACTGCGTGGGCTATCAAAATCGCTGCAGACTTTTTTTGGTCTAATTCTATCTGCTCTCATCTACGAGAAAAAACAATGTTTTCTTTCTTGTAAAAAATAACTAGAGACTGATGACCCCACAGTCACTCATTGTTGAGTTTTGCGGGGCTATGACTATTTTTAAGAATATACGGTTACTAAATGCCGGCGAGTCGAACCAGTCTAAAGGGGCCCACTGATTAACAGTCCGCGGGACGGTATCGGCCTGTCAGTTGTTCGGAACTGTCAAAATTTTCTTCTAACCAGGGGTGCGAAACTCCTGAGATCGGCCAAACTCGGCTCCGCTCGGCTCAGCATTGCTCCGAGCAATTATTAGGGTTGGCACCACTTGACTTCCTTTTGCGTGCACGACCACAGATAAGATAATCACTTGAATTTTGACAACCCTAAATAGCCGAAAGGGATTATAGTGCCATGTATTCGAAAGGGATAGCAAGATTCGACCGTGAACCGCTGTCAAACTTCGGTTTTGTAGGAAGTTTCCTTTCTGTACGCTAGTACTATTATTTATTCAGTATTCTAACTGACAGGCCGATACCGTCCGGCGGACTGTTAATCAGTGGGCCCCTTAAAATTGAAAGTCTTTATTTCAGGTCTGTCAAAAATGTGTCATCGTGATGCGTAAAAAAAGTAGAATAAAACAATGTGCTCAGTCCACAAAAGTATATATTTTGTAAATGATATATAGACACAAAAGTATTTTGGATTATAAAATTCCATATAAAAATATATCCCTAAATCTAGACGTATACCTAATAAAATAATTGTTAAACACAACATTTGTTACTTATAATTATTTTGTGAATCTATCCTCGTGCTGCCCACCATACAAAATTATAGCCAAGGAAGTTAGAATCTTGTTGTATTTTCAATTAGGTCGATTTTCATTTGAAATGCTACCTACTTTGACATTAATTAAGGATGACATTCCATTGAAACTGAGTGTACATCCTAAGGGATCATCCATTAACGTCACACGAATTTCTAGGTTTTTTTACCCCTCCCCCCCTCTTTGTCGCACTTGGTCACATTTTGCACACCCCTCCCCACCTGGTGTGACGTGACATTTTAGGCATTTTTGTTTTCAACGAAATCGGCAATACTAACTCGGCATTATTTTTTTAATAAAAAAATATTTTTGGTAAAAGAAATATTAGTAATTTTATAACACAAAACCAATTAGGAACGAAAATTGCCTACTTCCAAAACCTAATTATTTAAATGTACATACAGTGAATAAAAAAATATTAATTAATTTTCAGTTACTGATGAATAGCGATGAAGTTAAAATGACGTCACAATGTTTGTGACTCCCCCCTCCCCCATGTCACATTTTCTTGACCCCCTCCCACCCCCTAAACGTGTGACGTAATTAATGGATGACCCCTAATGTGGATAATGTTAAAGAAATAAATATTATTCTTATTCTTAATGTACATTGGGCGACACTAGGATAGGGATATTTTCATTAAGTTTAGTCTATACCATAATCTTCTAATCCAGATCATAAATGCTTACATATTCCTAGTTCTTACTGTCGGTTAACGACATAATTTTAAATGCAGAAACAAAAATTTCTGAAAAGGAACTAAAAATAATACTTTTTTAATTCAATAGCCGAATTTCCTATGGCACAACTATTTCAAAGCAATAAGGCGTATCCAGAGTAGTAAATATTACACCAACCTGATTAAATTGCCCGATCGAATCAGGACGTGCGGATGCAAACGCCAATTTGGCGGTATCGTCTTGGGTCGTCCCATTCGTTTTTCGTCAAGTTCTTAAATTAGCCCTATTCTGCTTTCGTCACTCATTCTACATTCGTTACAATCGTCGGTGGCTTTCAATGTAGAATGAGTGACGAAAGTAGAATAGGACTAATTTAAGAACTTTACGAAAAACGAATGGGACGACCCAAGACGATACCAATTTGGCTCGCCGAATTAAACGGCCTATTATGACCGATATTACCGATAAAATGAAGTGCGGACGCAAGAATACCAATTTGTGACGCCATTATTTTCGTATTGGGACATTTTTTCAATTCAGAGGCCTTTAATATCACCATAAATCCCAAAATGGGTGATTAAATTGGGAATTTGCGCCAATTTCATTTCTGATCAAATCGGTCGGTTTTATTACCTCTGGACACTATACCCTCCTAAGGCCTAGCCGTACGTAAGTGAAAATACCAAAATTTGAATCTAAAGTGTAGGAAATAGAGTTGATTTTGCGTTGTTTGGAATGATTGAATGAAAAATGGAATGAAACAAAGCAAAAGAGACTCTTTTGCAATTGCATATGATTGAAATTTCATCGAACTGAAGTACTATAGGTAGGACCTTGGGCCTAAGGAGGATAGTAAAACTTAAAAATAATGTTCAAAATTGATACAGGATTATTTTTTTATAAAGCCTATAAGGTGTCCCACTGCTGGGCAAAGGCCTCCCCCCTAGACCTTTTAAGTATAAAATCTAATAAAATTCCTAATACAATTTTGAAATATAAAAATATATTTTATTACACACGGATATTGAAATCCGTTGACTTACTTTAAAATATAAACTAAATATTAATAACACAATATTATGAGTATTAAGAGACATCTTTGTTTCCTTAAATATAATAGGTATATTTGCCATTACTACATTTGAGGGTAGATTTTGTCTACTTTTATTTAAATACCTAAAGATACAGACTATAATTCAGGCCAGTACGGCTACCATCAGTTTGGCATTGACATAAACGCTATCGTGAACGTAATTTACTTTGTATGCATCTCGCTCGTACTGACATATTAGTGCGAAAGAGACATATAGAAAGTAAAATTACGTTCACGTAAGTATGAAAAACACCATTTGGACTACCTCACTTTTACAATCAATTATCTTTGCTACAATTAAATGTATATATATAATTAATAATTTCACACATTCACAAACCAAAAGTAAAAAATAGTGTATAAAATATAGAAGTTACTTTCAGTCTGTAGTTTCACATGGGAATAGTTATTTACGATACAAGTGCGAAAAAGAGGAAATTCGAAACGAGTGGCGATAAATTAAAACACCACCGAAGGGAGTGTTTTAAATTGACACGAGTTGCGAATTACCTATTCGCACGTGTATCGTACAACGTTTTACAGTACATATGGCCCTTTAAACTTTTGACATCGCACGAAAAGTGCTATTTTACGCACTAGTGCGGAAAAATAGGACCATATGTACTGTAAATATATTTTTCTCAAAAATGGACGGCAAAGTCGACTTTGCCGTCTAAAAACTAGGTCGCGAAGCGCGTAGTTTATGGTCAGTCAAAAATTAAAAAGTTAAAAACATTGCAGTCTCGATTTTGGGACTGCAATGTTGTATACAAATTCCATTATTTGTCGAGTTCCAAACTTTTTAAAAGTTGAAATGACCATATCAAATGAAGGCACAGGCCCATTAAACAGCCAAACAGATGATTAGTACCGCGACTATTTAGATGTCTCAAATAGGTTGGCGTATTTTTGGCAGAAAAATACACTTCAATTTTTTTATTTAAAAAAATAAAATGGCGGCATGGGCTTATTACTGTCAAAATATATATGTAAGAACGTTGCTTTTGTAAAATATTTCTATGATATTTATATTTCTTGCACCATTTTTGAGAAAAGCACTATATATGACTCGGCTGGAAGGCTACTTGCTGGCTTCGGATTCAATTAAACGGACTCCCAAGGTCGTCCGTTTAAAACGAATCCTCAGCCTGCAAGTAGCTACTTCCGAGCCTCGACAATAATGTACTATTAACTATTACAGATGTAGCGCATAATTGTTTTCCATCGTATTTTCTCGGAAACGTTCGTATTTGTCATGCTATTTCATTCAATCTCAGTACTTGTACTGAGACAGACTGAAATAGCAAGACACGTTCGTAAGTTTCCGTGAAAATACGATGGAAAATAATTATGCACTAGCAGGCGTGGCTCACTCCGCGATTTCGTCGCTTTGCTACAGGTAGCTAAAAGTACATCCGTTCCACACCAATTTTGGTGGCTAGCCATAAGCCGCGCGTGGCGCTGTCGCCACCTAGCGGTCATATCTGTGCTGATCGTAACAGACGCGTTTTGTTAGAGACTAAAAGAGTGAGTCTTCTGTACCTAGTACTATTATTTATTCTGTGGCTCAGTCTGGAGGATGTCTTGTGGGGGGAAGTGATCAGGGCAGGCAGATGAGTTGCTTCCCCTCGTCGATTTGGAACTGCACCTTGTCGGAGGCGGCGGCTCGGTCCGCGCCGCGGGACAGCGCGCTGGCCAGGAAGACCTGCGCCACGCCCAGCGTCGCCACGTATAACGACCAACCTGGATTATGTAATAGGGTATTATAGTCTATAGATTTGTAAGTGGACCCGAGCCGCTAATAATAAGAATTGCTATACATCAAAAAGAGGTACGCCGAGCTCTGCAGAATCTTGACGTGAATAAGGCCAATGGACCAGACGGTATACCTGCACGTGTACTAAAGCAGTGTGCGCCTGAGTTGTCTCCTGTACTGACACGCCTGTACCGCCTCTCTCTCCAAACAAGAACGGTGCCGAAATCCTGGAAGCTTGCAAACGTGCAGCCAGTACCCAAGAAGGGTAGTCGTGCTGATCCCTGCAATTACCGACCAATCGCCATTACCTCCATGCTCTGTAAAGTCATGGAAAGGGTACTTAACGGCAAGCTGCTGGCATACCTCGAAGCAAATGATCTGCTCAGTGACCGTCAATATGGCTTTCGCCGAGGTCGGTCTACTGGGGATCTTTTAGCGTATGTCACGCACTGCTGCGGCGAGGCCATCGAGAGGAACGGTGAAGCGCTTGCTGTTTCACTGGACATCTCGAAGGCCTTTGACAGGGTTTGGCACGCAAGTCTCCTTAGCAAGCTTCCTGCATACGGCATCCCTGCTGACTTTTGTAGCTGGCTATCTGATTTCTTGAGTGAACGGTCGATCAGAGTAGTTATTGATGGCTGCTCTTCGGACCTCATGGCCATTGACGCCGGTGTTCCTCAGGGGTCTGTTCTCTCCGCAACCCTTTTCCTGCTCCACATTAACGACATGCTGCAACCCAGCATTGTAGGTTATGCAGATGACAGTACGGTTGTTGAGAGATATTTGGCTAGTGCAGGGGACAGCAGGGAGGATATACGTTCACAGAGAGAGGCCATGGTTGAGCGAATGAACTTGACCCTTAGTCTCGTTTCCCAGTGGGGTGATGACAATCTGGTCACGTTCAATGCCTCCAAAACGCAGACGTGTCTATTTTCCGCAAAACGGAGTCCATTCGACCTGACTCCTTCTTTCCGGGGTGCATCTGTACCTATTGCCGACAGCCTGGAACTCCTCGGCATGGAGCTGAGTTCAGTCCTCAGCTTCGGCAGCTTCATTGAGTCTAAAGCTCAAGCTGCGGCCAGAAAGCTGGGCGTCCTAAATAAGGTGAAGCGATACTTCACACCTGGACAGCTTCTAACACTTTACAAAGCTCAAGTCCGGTCGTGTATGGAGTATTGCAGCCACCTGTGGGATGGCTCAGCTAAATACCAACTCGCCGCTTTGGACTCAGTGGAGCGCAGAGCCAGGAGGATGATTGGCGACAAGAAGCTAACGGCTAAGCTTCAGTCTTTGGCCCATCGGCGGAAAGTCGCCAGCCTGTCGGTATTCTACAGGCTGCACTTCGGGGAGTGTGCCCAAGAGCTACACGAGCTTATACCACCGTCCCCATTCTACCATCGGACTTTTAGACGCACGGCCGGTTTCCATCCTTACATGGTAGATATTCCACCAATTCGCACGAAACGCTTTGCTTCTACTTTCCTTATGCGCACTGCCAAGGAATGGAATTCCCTGCCGGCGTCTATATTTCCGTGTTCTTATAACCCGGCAACCTTCAAATCAAGAGTGAACAGGCACCTTCTGGGCGAGCTCGCTCCATCGCAGGCCACGTCTACGCCTCGGCTAGTCTGTGGCCATGAGTAAGCCCATTCATAATAAAAAAAAAAAATCTTTTGTCTATTGTTAAGTAAAACCGCACGTGCCTCTACCTGCAAAAAAGGGTCATGTAATTCTCTACGGTTACTGATTGCTGCCGGAAGACGCTGGATGCGGGTCGCTTCCAACCGGTACAAATGGAGGTCCAAGGGGGAGGCCTATGTTCAACAGTGGACGTCTTATGGCTGAGATGATGATGATGACTGAGTACTGGCGAGTCGAACCAGTCTAAAATGTGTCATCGAGATGCGTAACGGAGGCGCGTTATCGGAAAGCGCACCTACACTGGTTTTTTGAGCGTTGACTAGCCCGCGCTCAGGTGCCACATAGAATAATTAAGACCCTTTTTTACAGCAAGTGTGGTTTTACTTAACAAAAGATATAGGATTAGCAGCTCGGGGTCTGTTACGAATCTACGGACTATACTACAACTATTGTAGTTTTTAGTGTTCCGTACAAAACTTTGTTTACGGAACACTTATGGGATCACTTCGGTCTTGCAAATCAGTTAAATACGTTTTTCTCAGAGACCGTTTGACATAGATACCTAAAATTTGGAACAGTTATAGCAATTACCACCACTCATATTGTAAATAAGTCAAAACTGCTTATTTCTTATTAAAGGGGGAAATTTAGGGGGTTGAGAGGGGTAGGCTGAAACTTTTTTCATTTGTAAGAATCGTGTGGGGTACCATTAGAAAGCTTGCAAAAAATTGAGTCGATGCACTGATTTTGACTTCATTTTAGACTGCAATAGTTTCGTCAAAAAATGCATTTAAAGTTGCAAGTTTTCATACAAAAATTTTCACCTCTGTCCTGGCGATTTTCGCGAAAACTATAGCTAACAGGCAGCTGACCAGTCAATACCCAACTTAAAGAAGCATGGAGACGGCGGGAAAATTATCAGCTTAACTTTATCTTTATTAGTTTTTCAACTGCAGCTTGACCTTTGGTTGCTTAGGGCTAGCTAACTGATGCTTACACTGGTCAATTCATATTTAGCGAGAAACATCCTTAGTTAAAACTTTGGCATTGAAATTTATGACTTATGTCTTTGACACAAAGTTTAATCCTGCTTGCTTATTTTTGTGGGATATTTAATTTTATCTCAATAGCCTACTATAAGTATGAGAGACATCTACAAAATACGACCTTATTATATTGCAAATAAGTTTCAATTTCGAACGGGCTTTCCAACCAATGGACTAGGCATCTCAAAATCTGAAAAATTCAAATTAAGAATTCCGTTCTTGACTGTCGTTGTGTTTTTTTTTCCACCATAGGACACAGAGTTAGTAAGGCGTATAGAGATAATAAAGTCATTTAATATTTATGAACAGCTTTGGCCTCATGTATAGATTTTATTGAGAGTATCTGATTCGTCGAAACAATATACACAATATTCCTTTTCATTAAGTATCATTACATTTCTGTATTAATTGTATAATTATAATATATATTTATTATATTCAGTACTTATGTATATTTTTGAACGGATCGGTGAGCAACAAGATTCAGGGCTATAACCGCGAAAATAGAAGTTCGCAAATTGCGAGCATTTTTCTCTGTCACTCTAATTACGCCTTCATTAGAGTAAAAGAGAAAGATCCCCGCAAATTGCGAATTTCGGTTTTCGCGGTAGCCCCTCAGTCCTGTTACGAGAAAATAATTTTGGAAGACATTAATAGTATATGACAGTTAAATATCACAGTTTTTAGAAACAAAGGTAAAATTGACGAAATATTTAAAGTAAGCCGATCTTGTTTTTTAGCAGTTCTAAATAATATTAAAGTCTATATATATGGCATAAAAAAATAATGAGTTCTTAATTCAAATTGAAGGAGTATACATTTAAGGTAATGAGTTCTAAATTCAAATTGAAGGAGTATACATGTAAGGTATTATAGGCCAAGCGCGCACCACGATTTTAATTTTTGCGACACGATTTTAGAATCGCGCTGTAATATATCGCAGAAAATTCACTGCGCGCACTGCGATGAAAAACTCGACGATTTGTTCATTCTCAACATGGATTTCGTACCAGTCGCTTGTCATGAAACGTGTCTTTAATATGCGATTGCTGTATGACTTTGAGCATTTATAACACAAAGGTGATCCCCGTCTATTTCCATAATTAAATGGTCAACATCTAGCGTCTCATTTTGAGACTCCATTGGAGATGCAGGTGCTGAGATGTTGGGGTTTGGAGAGCGAAATGCCGACTGAGGTCCGGCCGGGGTGCGATTTTATTATCATAGTTCGCGCGGAGCCATACAACTCCGCATGATACAATTCACTTTGCGACAATCGCGTCGCGAACAATCGCGGAAAAATGTGACAAATCACAATTTTAAAATCGCAGCGATTTTTTTGTCGCATATGCGCGCACTAACATATAAACACATACGTTGCATTTCTGCGACAAAATTATCGCAGGACAAAAAATCGTGGTGCGCGCTTGGCCTTACTCTAAATTATTAATATTATTATAATACATCAAGCATTCGCGAGATGCTCGACTTCGGTATTCAAACACAAAGCAGTAGTACAAGAATCTAACTAAATGCAAAGGCCGAAGGAGCGATTCGAAGATCCGAAGCGTCCGACAGACGCGCGCCTCCCGTAACTTTTCCAAGTATTTTTAAGTACAAGTGTCTAAGTCGCAAGATCCAAAGGCTGAAGTCGCATTGGGCCGAAAGCCCGAAGCATCCAGGAGGTCAGTTCTAAACACAGGTAATTAATACAAGTGTCTAAATGCGAAGGCCGGAAGCCCGAAGCCTGCAAGATGTCAGTGGTTAAACACAGAACTGACAGCCTGGACGCTTCGGGCCTTCGGCCCTACGCGGAGCTCGGGCTTCGGCCTACGCATTTAGATACTTATACTATTGTTCTGTGTTTAAGTACTAACATCCTGGACGCTTCGGGCCTTCGGTCCTATGCGGAGCTCGGCCTTCGGCTTTCGCATTTAGACACTTGTACTATTGCTCTGTGCTAAAGCGATGACATTTTGCTAAAGCTCGGCCTTCGGCCTTCGCACTTAGACACTTTGTACTATTATTCTGTGTGTGTAGTTGAATACGGTATCCTAAAAACAGGCAAACAACCTCTGTAAAATGTAACGATGGTACGGCTACCATCAGTTTGGCATTGACATAAACGCTACCGTGGGCGTGAACGTAATTTACTTTCTATGCATCTCGCTCGTGCTGACATATTAGTGCGAAAGAGATATACCTATAGGAAGTAAATTACGTTCACGATATCGTTTATGTTAATGCCAAACTGATGGTAGCCGTACGGAACACTAAATGCCTCGAGCTATCTCGGGCTTGGCCAAATTATTTTATGTAATAGTCAGCAAACGAGCAGACGAGCCGCCAGATGGGAAGCGGTCATCGTCGCCCATGGACATAAGCAACATCACAGGAGCCACTTAAGCGTTGTATAGTCCGTAGATTCGTTTAGGTATCTACGTCAAACGGTCTCTGAGAAAAACGCATTTAACTAATTTGCAAAACAACAAAGTTTTGTATGAAACACTAAAAATATTGAATATTATTTACTCTATACATGCTCAGACAAAAAAATCGGCCAAGGGCGAGTCGGACTCACACAAAGGGTTCCGTACCATTACGCAAAAAAAACGGCAAAAAATCACGTTTGTTATAAGGGGGTTGTTAAGCAGAAATATAGTCTTTAATATTTACCAATAGAACAGTCTCCTGGTATGTACGGCTCCGAGTTTTCGCCGCAAAGCTGTCGGACGCGCTGGGTTCCCCAACCCCAAGGGTACAGGAGGAGGCCTAGCACTCCGAATAACCCTGGAAATAAAGACATAAAAGCTGTAAGCATATACATAGATTAAATTAGTTCTAGCATGGGTTTGGTAAATATTTTGTATCAAAAGAGGTACGACACAGCATGAATAATAGCACTAGGTATAGAAGACTCACTCTAACAAAACGCGTCTGTCACGATCAGCACAGATATGGCCGCTAGGTGGCGACAGCGCCACGCGCGGCTCGGCTAGCCACCAAAATTGGTGTGGAACGGATGTACTTTTAGCTACCTGTAGCAAAGCAACGAAATCGCGGAATGAGCCACGCGTGGTACAGATATAAAGTTCGTTTTTTTTAGCATTAGAAAGAACTCCGCAGAAGCAAGCGTGCAGTTTTTATCAGGCTCGTTAATTGTTAGTAATTATTGAATTATCTAATGTAGCATGGTCAATACATATAATTTACTTCAAATTGTTACCGCTAAAAGTGCCAGATTTAGAACCACAAGCGAACTTCTGCGAAGTTCTTTCTAATGCTAAAAAAGACGGACTATAGACATATTGAGGCGGTCAGGATGTTCACAAATATCTGACCAAAGTCTCTATTCAAGACGTTAAAATGCACGTTCAGATATTTTATAGACGTTCAGATATACACGTTGCCAGGCTGGTTTTGGGATAATACTGAGCAACTTTTACTATGGGACCAACCCCGAAATCGCGAAAAAGTAGTTTGGCTGTTTGTCTGGCTGTGTGACTACAAATGTGAAAAATGAAAAAAAAAATGAAAAAAGTTTATTGTATAAAATTAGACATACAGTAAATCACGTCCCTGAGTCCTGATCTAGGAAACCCTGTGTTACAGGACCCAGTTTCGTTACTATATACTAGTTTCTTTAATCTATATACCTATTGGTAGGTACAAATTGTACAGAGAGTTACACTGAAACTTACAGATAGCTATGCCTCTTTTAACATGTATATTGTTTTTAGTGTTCCGTACAAAACTTTGTTTACGGAACACTTATGGGATCACTTCGGTCTTGCAAATCAGTTAAATACGTTTTTCTCAGAGACCGTTTGACATAGATACCTAAAATTTGGAACAGTTATAGCAATTACCACCACTCATATTGTAAATAAGTCAAAACTGCTTATTTCTTATTAAAGGGGGAAATTTAGGGGGTTGAGAGGGGTAGGCTGAAACTTTTTTCATTTGTAAGAATCGTGTGGGGTACCATTAGAAAGCTTGCAAAAAATTGAGTCGATGCACTGATTTTGACTTCATTTTAGACTGCAATAGTTTCGTCAAAAAATGCATTTAAAGTTGCAAGTTTTCATACAAAAATTTTCACCTCTGTCCTGGCGATTTTCGCGAAAACTATAGCTAACAGGCAGCTGACCAGTCAATACCCAACTTAAAGAAGCATGGAGACGGCGGGAAAATTATCAGCTTAACTTTATCTTTATTAGTTTTTCAACTGCAGCTTGACCTTTGGTTGCTTAGGGCTAGCTAACTGATGCTTACACTGGTCAATTCATATTTAGCGAGAAACATCCTTAGTTAAAACTTTGGCATTGAAATTTATGACTTATGTCTTTGACACAAAGTTTAATCCTGCTTGCTTATTTTTGTGGGATATTTAATTTTATCTCAATAGCCTACTATAAGTATGAGAGACATCTACAAAATACGACCTTATTATATTGCAAATAAGTTTCAATTTCGAACGGGCTTTCCAACCAATGGACTAGGCATCTCAAAATCTGAAAAATTCAAATTAAGAATTCCGTTCTTGACTGTCGTTGTGTTTTTTTTTCCACCATAGGACACAGAGTTAGTAAGGCGTATAGAGATAATAAAGTCATTTAATATTTATGAACAGCTTTGGCCTCATGTATAGATTTTATTGAGAGTATCTGATTCGTCGAAACAATATACACAATATTCCTTTTCATTAAGTATCATTACATTTCTGTATTAATTGTATAATTATAATATATATTTATTATATTCAGTACTTATGTATATTTTTGAACGGATCGGTGAGCAACAAGATTCAGGGCTATAACCGCGAAAATAGAAGTTCGCAAATTGCGAGCATTTTTCTCTGTCACTCTAATTACGCCTTCATTAGAGTAAAAGAGAAAGATCCCCGCAAATTGCGAATTTCGGTTTTCGCGGTAGCCCCTCAGTCCTGTTACGAGAAAATAATTTTGGAAGACATTAATAGTATATGACAGTTAAATATCACAGTTTTTAGAAACAAAGGTAAAATTGACGAAATATTTAAAGTAAGCCGATCTTGTTTTTTAGCAGTTCTAAATAATATTAAAGTCTATATATATGGCATAAAAAAATAATGAGTTCTTAATTCAAATTGAAGGAGTATACATTTAAGGTAATGAGTTCTAAATTCAAATTGAAGGAGTATACATGTAAGGTATTATAGGCCAAGCGCGCACCACGATTTTAATTTTTGCGACACGATTTTAGAATCGCGCTGTAATATATCGCAGAAAATTCACTGCGCGCACTGCGATGAAAAACTCGACGATTTGTTCATTCTCAACATGGATTTCGTACCAGTCGCTTGTCATGAAACGTGTCTTTAATATGCGATTGCTGTATGACTTTGAGCATTTATAACACAAAGGTGATCCCCGTCTATTTCCATAATTAAATGGTCAACATCTAGCGTCTCATTTTGAGACTCCATTGGAGATGCAGGTGCTGAGATGTTGGGGTTTGGAGAGCGAAATGCCGACTGAGGTCCGGCCGGGGTGCGATTTTATTATCATAGTTCGCGCGGAGCCATACAACTCCGCATGATACAATTCACTTTGCGACAATCGCGTCGCGAACAATCGCGGAAAAATGTGACAAATCACAATTTTAAAATCGCAGCGATTTTTTTGTCGCATATGCGCGCACTAACATATAAACACATACGTTGCATTTCTGCGACAAAATTATCGCAGGACAAAAAATCGTGGTGCGCGCTTGGCCTTACTCTAAATTATTAATATTATTATAATACATCAAGCATTCGCGAGATGCTCGACTTCGGTATTCAAACACAAAGCAGTAGTACAAGAATCTAACTAAATGCAAAGGCCGAAGGAGCGATTCGAAGATCCGAAGCGTCCGACAGACGCGCGCCTCCCGTAACTTTTCCAAGTATTTTTAAGTACAAGTGTCTAAGTCGCAAGATCCAAAGGCTGAAGTCGCATTGGGCCGAAAGCCCGAAGCATCCAGGAGGTCAGTTCTAAACACAGGTAATTAATACAAGTGTCTAAATGCGAAGGCCGGAAGCCCGAAGCCTGCAAGATGTCAGTGGTTAAACACAGAACTGACAGCCTGGACGCTTCGGGCCTTCGGCCCTACGCGGAGCTCGGGCTTCGGCCTACGCATTTAGATACTTATACTATTGTTCTGTGTTTAAGTACTAACATCCTGGACGCTTCGGGCCTTCGGTCCTATGCGGAGCTCGGCCTTCGGCTTTCGCATTTAGACACTTGTACTATTGCTCTGTGCTAAAGCGATGACATTTTGCTAAAGCTCGGCCTTCGGCCTTCGCACTTAGACACTTTGTACTATTATTCTGTGTGTGTAGTTGAATACGGTATCCTAAAAACAGGCAAACAACCTCTGTAAAATGTAACGATGGTACGGCTACCATCAGTTTGGCATTGACATAAACGCTACCGTGGGCGTGAACGTAATTTACTTTCTATGCATCTCGCTCGTGCTGACATATTAGTGCGAAAGAGATATACCTATAGGAAGTAAATTACGTTCACGATATCGTTTATGTTAATGCCAAACTGATGGTAGCCGTACGGAACACTAAATGCCTCGAGCTATCTCGGGCTTGGCCAAATTATTTATTTGTGAACTGCGTGTGTACGAGTGTTTGTTTATTGTGTGTGTGTGTGTGTGTGTGTGTGTGTGTGTGTGTGTGTGTGTGTGTGTGTGTGTGTGTGTGTGTGTTAGTGTGTAAAAATGCATACTATAATATTTATGATAAGGAAGTATTAGTTCAATGTTATTATTATAAAATGTGGCCGTGTGGCCGGATAGTCGGCGACTAGTCGGTACATCCCTAGTAACATTCCCTATAGGTGTTGTGTCAGGCGTGGCTCATTCCGCGATTTCGTCGCTTTGCTACAGGTAGCTAAAACTCCATCCGTTCGACCCCAATTTTGGGGTTTGTCATAAGCCGCGCGTGGCGCTGTCGCCACCTAGCGGCCATATCGGTGCTGATCGTGACAGACGCGTTTTGTTAGAGAGTGAGTCTTCTGTACCTAGTACTATTATTTATTCTGTGGTTGTGTAAAGAAGTTACGCATACCTCCCAAGGCTTGTGTAGCGCCGGCCAGTGATATAACGCTCTTCTTGAACACGGACTGAACGCAGCACGCCATCACACCGGCGAGCACCGTCGAGAACTGTATCGCTGCACCTGTCATTGACAATAGCAAAGAGAATAGATAGTATAGAGGGCTATTGCTATAGTAAATTTTGTAGCCACGGAACATTTACTGCCATCTATCGACACACGATTAAAACTTAAAATAAAATAAACCCACCCTGATGGCACCCTTCCGCAGGGATCGGATCTGTGGGACTATTTCTGTTAGTTTTAGTTTAGTTTTTATTTAATTGTAAGTTATTTTATAAGGTTAGATTTAGATGTGTTGAAATGTATTTGATTGTGTAACTCTTTATAAATGTAATCTAGTGTGCAAAATAAAATTGAAAATGTATAGATTAATCAAAATATATTTACGGATAAATGATTTTTAATTTTTATAGTTCCGTACTGACCCATGTTGTTTCACTGATATGTGTTAAAATTGTTAAATATCAAACGGTGTCGTCAACGCCATCTAGCCGAGAGCGCCAATAGTAGAAGAGCCGGCCGCAAATTATCTAACCGACTTGATACCACGATGAAATGCACAATGGTTTCCCATAAAAGTGATGCTAAGTCCGAATTCGATAGTCTGCCACGGCGGAACTTGCCGAAAGTACGAAAAAGAAGGCCACTTCCGGTGCGAAAAAAGGGGGCTGATTTAACCCATCTGATACCGAAATAATAGTTATGGCAGCAGTTAGAAATTTACATGTAGACACATAAAAGCGAAGTCTGCCAGTATTTTTTTTGCCGGAAGTGCTTGGCAGACGCTCTCAAAGGTGGCCAACGGGACCCCTAATTTAACCCATCTGATACCACCATGAAACCAATTCCAGTCGGTAGGTATGAACCCTCATGTCAGGAATATATAAGTCTGCCAAGGCTTTTCCTGCCGAAACACCTTGGCAGACGAGATTATGTAAGCAAGGTCGGCATCGGTTACCCTACACTAACCCATCTGATACCACCATGAAACCAATTCCAGTCGGTAGGTACGAACCCCCATTTTAGGAATATATAAGTCTGCCAAGGTTTTTCCTGCCGAAACACCTTGGCAGACGAGATTATAAACAAGATGACCATCGGTTACCGTACACTAACCCATCTGATACCGCCATGAAACCAATTCCAGTCGGTAGGTATGAACCCTCATTTCAAGAATATATAAGTCTGCCAAGGCTTTTCCTGCCGTAACACCATGGCAGACGAGATTATGTAAGCAAGGTCGGCATCGGTTACCCTACACTAACCCATCTGATACCACCATGAAACCAATTCCAGTCGGTAGGTATGAACCCCCATTTTAGAAATATATAAGTCTGCCAAGGTTTTTCCTGCCGAAACACCTTGGCAGACGAGATTATAAGCAAGATGACCATCGGTTACCGTACACTAACCCATCTGATACCACCATGAAACCAATTCTAGTCGGTAGGTATGAAGCCTCATTTCAGGAATTTATAAGTCTGCCAAGGCCTTTCCTGCCGAAACACCTTGACAGACGAGATTATGTAAGCAGCATCCACATACGAGGGATCCGTATTTTGGGATTATACAGATTACGGACATTATTAATAGCTGTAGGCTTATTTATTACTTTATGCTTATACATGTCTGTATATTATTATGTTATTAATAAAATATATTTATAATTTATTAAACCTAAACTTAATACATTGGGAATTCATTACCTGCTTACGGCAGTAGTAGGGATAAGTGGGTGAGTTCTGACTCACTGAGCCAGGCCAACAGTCCCTCCCCCTTTTTTCCCTTGTTGAGGCCCTGCAACCTTGCCTTGAACCCAAACTAATGTCATTGTAGCTCGAATCTAACCTAATCTATTTTTATTGCTTTTAGAATATTTCAATTATCTACTTTTGCAAAGTTAAAGGTTGAAATCTCTATTTCGAAAAATGGAATTTTAATGCGACTTTAACACGTTCACTGCGTTACGGGGGCTTTAAGCCCCGTACGATGTCATCATTCAGTGCGAAGTTAAATTTATTTTAGAAGTTAAAGGGAGAGGGTGCACACATTTTACCACTTTAGAAGTGTCTCTCGCGCAAACTATTCAGTTTAGAAATAAATGATATTAGAAACCTCAATATCATAAGCGATAAGACCGCCTGTTGTTACCTCTATTATTTTTGTTTATGTTATTGTCCATTTATTGTAAACTAAGTGTATGTGAGGCGTGCAATAAAGAGTATTGTATTGTATTGTGTTGTATTGTATTGTATTGTATTGTATCATTTTTGAAAACCTATCCATAGATACCCCACACGTATGGGTTTAATGAAAAAGACATTTTAAGTTTCAGTTCTAAGTATGGGGGACCCCCAAAATTTATTGTTTTTTTTTCTATTTTTGTGTTGAAATCTTAATGCGGTTCACAGAATACATCTACTTACCAAGTTTCAACAGTTCTTATAGTTTCGGGAAAAAGTGGCTGTGACATACGGACGGACAGACAGACAGACATGACGAATCTATAAGGGTTCCGTTTTTTGCCATTTGGCTACGGAACCCTAAAAAGGAGGTATTAATTCGGTTTTTTAATGTTTGATATCTCCGTCATTTCGGGATCGATTTTGAAAATTATTTTTTTATTTGAGTTGTAACTTGTAAGTATATACATACAGATTGGTTCCGTCTTTGTCAAAACCCAGTTCTGATGGTGAGATTTACGAGGAATCGAGGGCACTCTTCAAATCTTGTAAGGGTGGTTCACGTTTGTATGGGAAAAATTCAAACTCTAGCTAGAAGAAGCGGCACCCCCTCATTTTGTTACACTTATTATGTTGACAAAATACGCCAAGTTTGTAATCTTACAATCTTAACTACAAGGGGGTGCTCAAACACTTTGAAATTTTTCAAATTGTATTAAATAAAAAAAAAATAAGTTGCTATTTTTTTGATTTTTATGTAAGTAGTAGTTTTCACATTATTTGAAAGTGTGATTTAAAAGATATTATTTTGAAAGAAAATGTTTTTCTACTTCAAAACTTATACATCACATGTGCAAATAGTGTGAAACCAGATATTTAAATAAAATTCTGAATCATAAATACTCTTTTTGTTGGGTTTCAAACAACATACAAAATTTCAACGTGATTAAGCACCCCCTTGTATAGTTCGTTTTTTTTAGCATTAGAAAGAACCTGCAAGAAGGTAAGCGATCTTAGCATGTCTTTTAATTTAAAAACGCTTTTCAAAATTCAAAAACTATTACTTATGAAAGCAGACGAATATAAATGATCGTACTAGATTAATAATTGTTACATACACTCGCGTGCAAAAGTATTGCATCACTTTGCATTTTTTCAACTGCACCCAATAATTTTGTAAACCGGTTATTTTCCATTAATTATTTTAATGGGATCATGTCCCTTGAAGTTTTAGCTTTACGAACATTTTGCCGATTTGTGAGCGGTTTCGCGTTATCACGCGCACGAGTTGCGCTACCCTTGACCCCTATAAAACGGGGGGTCGGGGAGTGGTTGTTATCAGTCACTTATCAAAAGTTGACCGGTACACATCTCCGCATATTTTCCCGTGAAGAAGACCTGTGAAAAATGGAAACCACTGAAGCTGAAGTCGTCCAGCTCCTGCAAGAGGGGCGTAGCCAACGTTCAGTAGCTGCCACGCTGAATTTAAGTCAATCTACAGTTTGCAGAGTTTACCAGAGGTTCCAACGGACTGGATCCTTTACTTCAAGACCAAGAAGCGGCCGCAAAAAGTGTACATCAGAGAGGGACGACCGCTTCATTGTCACAACATCTTTCCGAGATCGACACCTGACAAGCGTTGCCATCCAGCAGCGTCTGCGTGAGATACGAGGAGTGGCTGCCAGTGAGTGGACAATAAGAAGAAGACTCAAGAAAGCGAACTTGACACCCAGGAGGCCTGCAACAGGGCCCAGATTGCTGGCGCGACACCGTACAGCCCGAAGATAGTTTGCAGAAAATCATATGGACTGGACCATTGAGCAATGGACCCCAGTTCTCTTCTCGGACGAGTGCAGAATATGTTTGAATGGATGTGACCGAAGAGGAAGAGTATACAGAAGGCCAGAAGAACGGTTCGCCCAATGTTGCTTCTCCGAAAGGGTCGCCTATGGCGGTGGATCCGTGATGTTCTGGGGCGGCGTTTCCTACGACGCGCGAACAGAGCTGGTTTTCGTGCCTGGCGGGGGCCGTGGCGGTGGATTGACCGCTGCAAAATACATTACTGACATCCTGGAGGAACATGTTGTTCCTTATGCCGGTATTTTTGATGAGGGGTTCATCCTAATGCAGGATAATGCCCGTGTCATACCGCTAGGGCCACCGCAGCCTACCTTCTGGAAGTGGGCATCGACACCATGGACTGGCCAGCGATGACCTTAACCCCATTGAACACGTGTGGGACTACCTGAAAAGGAGGATTCGGAAGCGGAATCCTGCCCCGGCCAATGTTGAGGCGCTGAAGGGAGCCTTGCTGGAGGAGTGGGACGCTATTCCACAAGATTTCATTAGAAAATTAATTAGGTCTATGAAAAACCGCTTGATTTGTGTGAGGAGGGCTATAGGGGTGGCAACACCAGGTATTAATTTAATAATAATAATTTATTTTGTATTAAATAAATGACTTTTATTCTTAACTTTCCTAAATTTAATTCTCGACCATTATGTCGCTACTTTCAGTTTCTGATTTTTTTTAGTCTTCAGATTTGAAATTTCATTAAATTTAAATTTTCTAATGCGTTAGATTATAAGCTTTCAGTTGATACCAAAATTTTCAGAATCGGCTCTAGAATTACAAAGATATTGGGTGCGGACGAAAAAATGCAAAGTGATGCAATACTTTTGCACGCGAGTGTATTTGCTGTAACTTATTTTCAAAATGTGTTTTTCAATTAAAAGACACATCAAGATTGTTTACCTAATTTCTAATGCTAAAAAAAACGAAGTATAGTTGAGATAAATTAAGAAACTTGGTGTATTTTATCAACATAATAAGTGTAACAAAATAAGGGGGTGCCCCTTAGGAAAAAAAAATGTTTTTTGAACCACCCTAACATATAGTGATACTGGTGTATTTTAAACAAACTAAGCATTTACATTCAGAATTGTGACATTTGATGAAGTGAAACTGCTGATGATGGTCAGAATGGAACTCTTCAACGACGCATAGCTCATGTTTGGGGATTTGTCCTCTTCGTTATGTTTGTTAAGCACGTTAGATTTTTAAGTCATATTATCGTGAAGCTCAAGTTCTGATGATGGGATCCATAAGGAATCGAGGGAACTCCACAAATCTTAATGGCATTGTATAGTGACTCTTGTATTTTCATCAGGCAAACAAGGATTTACATTAAGAACAGTGGCGTTTGATGAAGTGGTATTGCTGATGGTGATCAGAACGGAACTCCTCGACGACTTGTCTTATTCTAATTGATTGTTAAGCAAGTTACCCCACTGGCAAAACAAGCAAGATTTTGAATTCGACTTCTACCTGAACCTGGACCCGGACGCGGACCCGGAATCGAGATCGCGAATTCGGACACGGACCCGTTTTCTATTTGGTTGGTGTAAATGGAGTTGGTGAATTTTTTGAATAATTCGGGCGAAAACTGGAAGGTTAGGTATCATAAAATGTTCATGGAGAGAAATTGTAAGAGATGGTATCATTACCAACAACTGTGGAAAATACTGTTTAGTTACTCTTTATTTAAAAAATAGCAAAATCAAATTGCATGATTTCATTCGTTTTCTCCACTGTACACAGAATAAGTAATGATATTTAGGGCGGGTTGCACCAAACCACCTGCTAACGTAAGCACGGTTCGCTAAATTTTAACGCTGACGTGGGGGTCTTAACGATTGCTAAATAAAATGCGTTGCACCACCTATAAAATAACAGGACGTTAAAATTACTAATCGCTAATCGTATTGCCGTATTATGAACGCATTCCTACCAAAAAATTTATGGTAGAATTTTTATTTTATATAGCTACCCAGTCATAAATGCCAAATTGAGTTGTCAAAATTCTCAAAGAGAAAAGTTTTGTAGGCGCGAACTACACTTTCTTTGCAGATTTAAAATCTAAATATTCAACAATATAAGCCATTCCTGAATATATTTATGGTTATATATTAAAAACACTCTAAAGTGAAATGTCTGACTACGATTGTTGAATGGCCTAGCTAAAATCGGAATCAAACAAGGAGCGACATTGCCCGGTAAGTTATCTTATTAGTTTAATGCTTATAGCTTCCTACTTTCAGTCCTTTCAGTCCCTTCAGAGCCCTAAGCACAAACATGCACAAGTGATTACTTGCGCTAACTACGCTATCTACAACTATGAAGCAAAGACGATAGTTAGGGAAAAAATTCCAATTATATTGTTGACAAAATAATGCATAACTGTTAGTAGCAGGCATTTGAGTTACTTTTGTACTTTAATTTATAACTGCTTGGTCTAAGCATTAGTTGCCAAGCGGACCCCAGGCTCCCATGAGCCGTGGAAAATGCCAGGACAAACGCAAGGAATATGATGACTTATAATAATATCATGTTGCTTTCTTTTCAGGTTAGATTGACACCATATGATATGGAATACAAGATAAAAGTTACACACAAGTGAACGAATTCAAGAAATCAACAAATTATACAATTAAATTAACTGGAAGAAACTTGTTACAAAAAATAAAGTACAATTAGAAATATTATCTGAATTTCAATTTTGACAAGAAATTATATTGCTAGTTACCTTATCTACTTTATTTTCCATTTCACACTATTATCCTTTTTAGGTAAGCAGTTTAGTGACCAATGGAGGTAAAGGGTTACCCGGAGAGTAGATAAACAACTTATTTATTATACAATTATATTTAAGGAGGTACCTACCTATCAGTTATTATATTTTCAGTCATACAGGTAACTTGGTTATTAACTATTTTATTTTCTTCGGGTGTAGATAAATAATTAAAAAGCCAGTATGGAGGGAAAACAAATAAAATTATTCAGACCGAAGGCCTTTTCTTGTGACAAATTCAGGGCTATTTGATACCTATGTTAGGTTTAAATGTTATGTATATAGGGACTTGAGGTAGGTTAATCAGTAGGTACTGTACTGGAACATTATTTCCAATACATGGCTAGGGTTAAATATATTTCAATGTATGACTGGTTGAACACAAATAAAATTCAGGTGACAAGAAGACAAGCCATATTATATTTTATTTGACCCAGATAGTTGTATTAAACTACCTACCCACTTAGAAATGACGACTATGACGGGCAAAGTTGAGAGCCAGAGGACTCGCGGCAGACCACCCGCTAGATGGAGCGCACAAGTTACTACACCGTTGCATCTACATCTGCAGGAAGCCGTACATATGGCGGGTGACAGAAGCCTATGGAAGAGACTGGTCAGCAACATTAGGACATGATGTCACGATCCTCAGCATTGAGGGAACGACTGATGGCGACTGATGATGAGTTCTATTAAAGTTTTATAAATGTTGCTTTGTATGTTTAAAGTCACTGCAAATGTTTTTTGACTATAGTGGAAGAGCCCTACTTACAGAATATACCTACATATTTGAATTTTGTCAATAGATATACTTGTCACATGGAGATAGGGGTATTGTTCCTTTCTGCATCTGACAAGCATATTATAAGTTCCTTTAAAACAACTCAGTTGTTCTCATGTATGTTCCATATTTCCAGAATAATTACTCTAATAAGCTTGGCAGCCAGTATCGCCTTGGCACGGTAATATATATTTTAGATTTTTTTATTACTTAGGAAAGCGGCATCTCTCGGGCGTTTCAAGCATACCAAGGTATCCAGAAATACAGATAACACCTCGGCATGCTTAGATACCTTGGTAAACCTGTAAATTCCAGAGGGATGCCTTGGTATTCACAAGCAGAGCTCGATGTGTAAGGATGCCTCCCTTGGTAATATGCTAGAGCAGCGGTCGGCAACTTGCGGCCCGCGAGCCTCCATGGCTATTTTGTATGTAATATTGACAATCGTCAATGTCTGATAAAGACATAAATATTAACAAAGTGTGGCCCTTGGCTGCTAAAAGGTTGCCGACCGCTGTGCTAAAGTATGCTTTGCCATACTATGTTGATCATGGGTGCGGGATCCTATTAGAAGCAACACAAATTGCACTTGTAGTTGTAATTGCAATTCAAATATAGATAGCTCCAAAAATAACATTATTTTAGTTTAATGCCTACTTGGAAAGTTGTTGTTTCTTAGGGTTATGAATAAGATTATGTTGTAAAAGCAAATAAAACCCAAGTAAGTAGGAGTTGAAGTATTATAATCACTTGCATTACACATTTTTGTCACTTTATTATAACCTATTAGTTATGCCAACTAGTCTGGAATTGTCCCAATACATTTGCTTCACACTTGCCATACTTCTCAAAATACTTGATTTTATATTTCGCATCTTGTTTTATGTACGTTTATATGTAGTTCTAAACATAGTTCACTTCTATAGCGGGTTACGATTTTCAGAGGCAGACTTGTAGATGTTTATAGGTGCCATCTCGCTGTTTTCGAATATCATAGTTCGTCCGTGGTGGATTTGTCCAAAGGATTTATCATTTTTATCTTGATTCCAATAATCAGAAGCCTTTAATTGGTTTTAATGACCATCCTGGCCACAAGTTGTAGTGCCGACATTATATGCCGTGAGTTTCATATGATGGGACGTATTTGTTAACCTGTGATAACGTCAATCTGGTCTTAACTCCAACTTTGAGTCATTTTGCACGCAATTTAAACTTAAAACACGCACATTTCTTTTAAACTATAAATAAATTAATGTATTTATGAAAGACGGATCGTCTCCCAATTATAATGACTTTTAGAGCCATTAATGTCAACTGTCACGTTTTTGCGTTTAGAAACTCCACATTTTATTGTTATTAACATGTTTTTAATAATTTAAATAACATATTTCCTAAAATTATTGAAAAATCAAATATAATTCATGAAATACGGACAAATTCAATAAAGTGCCGCCATTTTTATCATTCGGTAAAATTGTTAACCAGTGGTCTACGACCGGTTAAGGGCAGCGTAACTTTTTAACAGACGTTAGGCGTGGTGCAACCCAAATATGCAGTTAGCGTTCGTTAGCGCCATCTTTAGCCATGATTCGCACATCAAATGGGCATGGTGCAACCCGCCCTTAGACTAGACAAAAAAATTCAAAATCGCTCTCCTTCTTGATGCGACTGGCAAATCATATTACTTTTTGGCAACCGGGTTTTTTAACCTAATTAGACCCCGCTGAATCCGAATTTACCATTTGCTCGATCGAAATCTTGACCGGAAGTGAGATATTTGACATTAAAGGTCCGTTTTTTTCGTTTTTCGTAAATAACTCTTAAACGGTGGTGCATAGCAAAAAATGTTCTATTACATAAGTAATATGCATAAAATTGCCTACAAGAAAGATTCAGTACAATTTTTCGCTAGGATCAATATTAAAAGAGATTTTAACGCGGGAAATTTAATTATAATCACTTCTAAGATCCCGTTTTTTAGGTTTTCGTAAATAACTCATAAACGGTGGCCAATATCAAAAAATGTTATTAGACGTTCATAATCTACACAAAATTTTGAACAAAAAAGATTCAGTACACTTTTTGCAGGGATCAATATTTAAAAAGATAATATAGAGGGAAAGTTAATTATACTAAATTCTAAGGTTCCTTGTTTTTATTTTTTCGTTAATAATTTGAAAAGTATGATTCATAGCAAAAAAAATCTTATACATAAATAATAAACGTAAAATTTCCTACAAGAAACATGCAGAACACTTTTCGCTAGGATCAATATTTAATTAATTAATTAATTATAATCAATTTTAAAGTCCCTTTTTAGTTTTTTGTAAATAACTCGTAAACGGTGTCCCATAGCGAAATAGGTTTTTAAGAATAAATTATCTACATAAAATTTCCTCCAAAAAACATCTAGAACACTTTTCTCTAGGATCAATATTTCAAGGGATATTAAAGGAAGAAAGTTAATTACAATCAGTTCACAGGTCACTTTTTTTTAGTTTTTCGTAAATAACTCGTAAACGGTGGCCCGTTGCAAAACAATATTCTACATAAATATTAAACATAAAATTGTCCACAAAAAAGGTTCTGTACACTTTTTCGCTCCGATCAATATTTAAAGAGGTATTAAAGGGGGTAAGTTAATTATAATCAATTTCCAGGTCTCTATTTTTAGGTTTACGTCTATATAGGTAAAGAACTATTTTATTTTATTTTATTTTCAAAATTTAGACCCAGTAGTTTCGGAGATAAAGGGGGGGGGGGGGGTAGTATTTTTTTGTATTTTAATGTTTTATTTTGGGGAAGGGGGCTTTGTCTCCGAAACTACTGGGTCTAAAATTTTGAAAAGATACACAGAATAGAATCTATAGATGACAGGAAAACCTATTAGAATTATGCAGTCAAGCGCGAGTCGGACATTACTTATAGTTTTTGAACCGATCCCTACAGGTTTTTTAAAGGCAATTCACTCGCGTTTCACATATATAAAATACACTGTTAAAAATTGGGTAGTGTACGGAACCCTTGCAACGCGAGTCCGACTCGCGCTTGGCCGGTTTTTATTCATTTTGAGGTAAGGAACCCTAAAAAGAGAAAAGTGTTCCATATGTCTTTCGTAGAAAATTTTATATCGATTATTTATTTACAAGAACATTAAGAACTTACTTTGCTATGAGCCTTATTTTACGAGTCATTTGCGAAATCCTAAAAATAGGGACCTGGAAATTGATTATAATTAACTTACCCCCTTTAATATCTGTTTAAATATTGATCGTAGCGAAAAAGTGTACAGAACCTTTTTTGTGGACAATTTTATGTTTAATATTTATGTAGAATATTGTTTTGCAACGGGCCACCGTTTACGAGTTATTTACGAAAAACTAAAAAAAGTGACCTGTGAACTGATTGTAATTAACTTTCTTCCTTTAATATCCCTTGAAATATTGATCCTAGAGAAAAGTGTTCTAGATGTTTTTTGGAGGAAATTTTATGTAGATAATTTATTCTTAAAAACCTATTTCGCTATGGGACACCGTTTACGAGTTATTTACAAAAAACTAAAAAGGGACTTTAAAATTGATTATAATTAATTAACTAATTAAATATTGATCCTAGCGAAAAGTGTTCTGCATGTTTCTTGTAGGAAATTTTACGTTTATTATTTGTGTATAAGATTTTTTTTGCTATTAATCATAGTTTTCAAATTATTAACGAAAAAATAAAAACAAGGAACCTTAGAATTTATTATAATTAACTTTCCCTCTTTATTATCTTTTTAAATATTGATCCCTGCAAAAAGTGTACTGAATCTTTTTGTTCAAAATTTTGTGTAAATTATTAACGTCTAACAACATTTTTTGATATTGGCCACCGTTTATGAGTTATTTACGAAACCCTAAAAAACGGGACCTTAGAAGTGATTATAATTAAATTTCCCGCGTTAAAATCTCTTTGGATATTGATCCTAGCGAAAAATTGTACTGAATCTTTCTTGTAGGCAATTTTATGCAGAATACTTATGTAATAGAACATTTTTTGCTATGTGCCACCGTTTAAGAGTTATTTACGAAAAACGAAAAAAAGGGACCTTTAATGTGAAATATCTCACTTCCGGTCAAGATTTCGATCGAGCAACCGGCAAATTCGGATTCAGCGGGGTCTAATTAGGTTAAAAAACCCGGTTGCCAAAAAGTAATATGCTTTGCCAGTCGAAATCGATTTTATGAAAAATATGACCAGTCTAATTACTATATATGTTCAGAATATTATTTGAATAAACTTAGGATAGGATACTTAGGATAGGAAATAAAATGTGTGTTTTTATATCTTTAAACCCAATTACTAAGTAGACTGCACATACGTTAAAGTCACATTAAAATTCCATTTTGCGAAATAGAGATTTCAACCTTTAACTTTGCAAAAGTAGATAATTGAAATATTCTAAAAGCAATAAAAATAGATTAGGTTAGATTCGAGCTACAATGACATTAGTTTGGGTTCAAGGCAAGGTTGCAGGGCCTCAACAAGGGAAAAAAGGGGGAGGGACTGTTGGCCTGGCTCAGTGAGCCAGAACTCACCCACTTATCCCTACTACTGCCGTAAGCAGGTAATGAATTCCCAATGTATTAAGTTTAGGTTTAATAAATTATAAATATATTTTATTAGTAACCTAATTATATACAAATATATAGCATAAAGTAATAAATAAGCCTACAGCTATTAATAATGTCCGTAATCTGTATAATCCCAAAATACGGATCCCTCGTATGTGGATGCTGCTTACATAATCTCGTCTGTCAAGGTGTTTCGGCAGGAAAGGCCTTGGCAGACTTATAAATTCCTGAAATGAGGCTTCATACCTACCGACTAGAATTGGTTTCATGGTGGTATCAGATGGGTTAGTGTACGGTAACCGATGGTCATCTTGCTTATAATCTCGTCTGCCAAGGTGTTTCGGCAGGAAAAACCTTGGCAGACTTATATATTTCTAAAATGGGGGTTCATACCTACCGACTGGAATTGGTTTCATGGTGGTATCAGATGGGTTAGTGTAGGGTAACCGATGCCGACCTTGCTTACATAATCTCGTCTGCCATGGTGTTACGGCAGGAAAAGCCTTGGCAGACTTATATATTCTTGAAATGAGGGTTCATACCTACCGACTGGAATTGGTTTCATGGCGGTATCAGATGGGTTAGTGTACGGTAACCGATGGTCATCTTGTTTATAATCTCGTCTGCCAAGGTGTTTCGGCAGGAAAAACCTTGGCAGACTTATATATTCCTAAAATGGGGGTTCGTACCTACCGACTGGAATTGGTTTCATGGTGGTATCAGATGGGTTAGTGTAGGGTAACCGATGCCGACCTTGCTTACATAATCTCGTCTGCCAAGGTGTTTCGGCAGGAAAAGCCTTGGCAGACTTATATATTCCTGACATGAGGGTTCATACCTATCGACTGGAATTGGTTTCATGGTGGTATCAGATGGGTTAAATTAGGGGTCCCGTTGGCCACCTTTGAGAGCGTCTGCCAAGCACTTCCGGCAAAAAAAATACTGGCAGACTTCGCTTTTATGTGTCTACATGTAAATTTCTAACTGCTGCCATAACTATTATTTCGGTATCAGATGGGTTAAATCAGCCCCCTTTTTTCGCACCGGAAGTGGCCTTCTTTTTCGTACTTTCGGCAAGTTCCGCCGTGGCAGACTATCGAATTCGGACTTAGCATCACTTTTATGGGAAACCATTGTGCATTTCATCGTGGTATCAAGTCGGTTAGAAAATTTGCGGCCGACTCTTCTACTACAAAGGTAATGGCGCCATCTATTCGAGAATGACTTTTTCTTGATTTCCGAGGCACTTTTTTTCTTAGACTTTATTTATCTTATACGGAGTTATATATGTCTTTGATAATAGGGAGTATTACTGCAATGTTCTGCCACCAGAGTGCAACACTAATTAATAACAATAACAATATTTTTATTCACAATAAAAGTTTAACAAGCACATTACAGTGAACCCCGCACTAGGCATGGTCTGTGTCGCGGGGGTCATGATCATCGCGAGATACCAATATAATAAACATAAGAATAGGAATTATATTAAACATAAGAATAGGAATTAGGAAAGAAAGAGGAGTGTGAACTTGTGTGTGTGTACCTAAGCTTGTAGTGAGAAGGGAGTGAGAAGTGTGGGAATGAAATCTAAGAATGTAATGACTGCAGAAGTTTGTTAGATTTAAGTGTGTCCGAAAAGCGCTGTGAGAAACTGAAACTGAACTAGAGGAGGAATGAGGGAGTAAACCTATGAGTACGTGGAGTTAGGACTCACTTGGGAAGGATTCAGAATTGCTTCTGATTCCTCGTAGTTCCAAGACTTTACCAGGTTTAGTATACGATTTTTTGCTTCATTCATGTTACAGTGCCTAATGTCACAATTTGTTTAGTAAACCATACAGTAACTTATACATAGTACATACTAGGCCTTAAACAGTTTTTGATAAGTTTTCACTATGACATTGATGCACCAAGGCGGTTTGTTTACAGGTGGCCTACCGCGAAACGCGAAAAGCAGAATTTCTTTATCTGCCTCTTTATCGATCGAATAAGCAAGAGTGATAGAGAGGCAGAAACCGAACTTTCGACTGTTGTGTTTCACGGTAGGCCATGTGATTGACCTAGTGACGCATGATGTGTCATTGATGATCTCAATGAGGTTTGTTTACTATATGTGCTAGTGGTGCCACCTATGCAGAACTTTGCCTAATATTCCCTATTGGAGTCAGACCAAGACGAGTCTTCAATGATTTACATAGCACACGCAGTGCAAGTGTTATTTTAAACGTCAGACTTCTATGACGTATATAACACTCGCTCTGCGTGTGTTGTCAAAATTGTTGCAGACTTTTCTTGGTTTAATGTATTATAATTAAGATCAATTTCCATAACCCATAAAAAACCGGCCAAGTGCGAGTCGGACTCGCGTTCTTGACCACTCCTACCGTGCAAGTGTGAGATGGAATAACGGCTATGACGCAATTGTTCTTTAAGAATCATCCCCCTATTACAAGGCGGACACGCCATACATCAAAAATCATTTGCGTTTATATGTGTGCGCGGCACGTCTGTACACGCGCATTGTGTAAATGTGTATGTGTGGGTAAGTCGCTTTACTGAGAGGACGCCAGAAGTCCGCCAGATTCATGTCGCGGCCAGTCGCGGGGCGAGGTAATGCGAGTCGGGGCGGGGCGGTGAGTGGCCGTTCCGTATGATAATACTATTAACTTATTCTGTGCCCCTAATATTGTTGTATACCTAACAATAAGGAAATACAATGTACTTGGTAAGTATAAGACAATTTTTACAAGCATGATAACTGAATAATATACCTATATCTAAATAAACTAAACAGTCACGGCATACAAATAATGTTAACAGAGGCTGTATTGTACGTCAAAAATACTATTTATATAATATATTAGAACTAGTAACACTATACATTCTTATTCAAATGTTTGCCGGTTATTCATCTGTGCGTAGAATGATGATGATTTATAACAATAACCGGGCAAGTGCGAGTCGGACTCGCGCACGAAGGGTTCCGTACCATAATGCAAAAAAAAACGGTCACCCATCCAAGTACTGACCATAGACCAACCGCCCAACGTTGCTTAACTTCGGTCAAAAATCACGTTTGTTGTATGGGAGCCCCATTTAAATCTTTATTTTATTCTGTTTTTAGTATTTGTTGTTATAGCGGCAACAGAAATACATCATCTGTGAAAATTTCAACTGTCTAGCTATCACGGTTCGTGAGATACAGCCTGGTGACAGACAGACGGACGGACAGCAGTCTTAGTAATAGGGTCCCGTTTTACCCTTTGGGTACGGAACCCTAAAAACGGTCCTATGTCCTTGTCTAGGTCTCAAACTATGTAGGTACCTATACTAGCTTTCATCTAATTCGTTTTAAGCGTGAATCCTATAAGTTTGGATTCCCTTGAGTATCGAAATTACGTTTTTTTGCGCCATAAACGGCCGTATCTTTTTTTATATTTCAGTTAACTTAAAAGTTTGATTTTTTCACAACTTCAAGGAACTATAGACCTCAGCATATGGTCTTAATTACAACTCAATATCTCCACGCATTCCCGACATACAGGGTCTTGACAGACAGCCGGACGGAGGGACAAAAAAGTGATCCTATAAGCGCTACTTGCACGATCCTAGTAACCCGGGGTTAACCGGTTAAACCTGGAGTTATACCATGGTTACCAATACAATTAGACATTGGGTTAACGGCTTAACTGCTTAACCCCGAGCTAGTGGGATGGTACAAGTGGCCCTAAGGGTTCCATTTTTTCCTTTTGAGTTACGGAACCCTAAAAAAGTACTTACATAAAGATAAGAAGAATAATGCGGCTTTCCATGGGGTGGGGTAGCGGCTCGGATCAGTGGCGAACCCGTAGAATGAGAAAGAACCACAGTCATCGTGGCTATCCTTTATACGCAGGCATCTGAAATATGTGAATTATTTGCTTTTTAAGGTAATTATGTGTATGATTGGATGTTTATATGTTAATTTGTGATTAAATCAAAATTTTGTATAAAAATGTCCTATCATCATCATCATCATCATTTAAGCCTTTATACGTCCCACTGCTGAGCACAGGCCTCCTCTCATGCGCGAGAGGGCTTGGGCTATAGTCCCCACGCTAGCCCAATGCGGATTGGGGACTTCACATACCTTTGAATTTCTTTGCAGATGTATGCAGGTTTCCTCACGATGTTTTTCTCCTTCACCGAAAAGCTAGTGGTAAATATCAAATGATATTTCGTACATAAGTTCCAAAAAACTCATTGGTACGAGCCGGGGTTTGAACCCGCGACCTCCGGATTGAAAGTCCACCACTGCTTAATATAATATTTATTTATTTATAATATTTATTTATTAAATCAACATATTGTTGACGACCAATCTGGCCTAGGGGGTAGTGACCCTGCCCATGAAGCCAATGGTCCCAGGTTCAAATCCCGGTACGGGCTTTTAGTTGCGTGATGAACACAGATTTTTGTTTCCGAGTCTGTTTTCTATTTATAGTATGTATTTATCTATACATATATGTATGTATGTATATTGTTGCCTAGTATCCATAGTAGAGTCTGTGCGGAAAGAGAAGAGTCGTGAAATGTATCGGGCCCAATATATTCCACGACTCTTCTCTTTCCGAACAGACTCTACAATCTTTGCTTAGTTTGGGGCTAGGTTCTATAGTATCTATGTAAGTTTTTTTTTAATGTAATCGTCAGCAAACAAGCAGATGATATTTATTGTTAAATATTTATTTATTTCATTAAATGAATTAAATGTTTAATTCCATACCAAATAAATAAGTTCAATGATTATTGAAGTATATCCCTTAATTGTTAAACTTTAATGCTTAATTGCTAAACTAGTACAATCTAATTTGTTACAACCTCCCTGACATTCACGATTTAATCAATATAAGAACTATCAGCCGCGAGACCCGAGGTCACAGCCTAAGAATTGTTCGCACTCCCACTACTACTAAAGCTGCATATCATTCCTTGTCCAACCGTGTCGTGGCGGCTTGGAACCGTCTACCGGATAGTGTTGTGACTGCTCCTTCGGTCAATGTGTTTAAAAACAGATTGGACAAGTGGCTTTTAAACAATAAGTTAGACTGATGTTACTAGTGATGTGATATGACTTTACAAACTTTGAACTATAGAGTACTGAACACTGTGTGACATAGGCTCATCAGCTAAATAGCTGCTCGCCTATAATTATATAATAATAATTCCAACTGGCACGCACTAGCAAAAGAAGGAGCATTAAAGCTTAAGTGATTGAAAAATTGCTTAGGTACAAATAACAGAGTTGAATAAGTGTATAGTTGAATTTAAACTGTTGTGAGGCATACTAACATTTGAGCACTGTTAGTGCTTGAGAAAGGAGACCTAGGCTCTCCGAAACATGTCGCGCGAGTGACTAAAAACAAGTGAGTCTAAACCGTAAAATTATTCAAAGTGTATAGTTACGTTTAAGTATGATTTATTGTAATAGTTTGGTATATTTATCATTTCTTAGAAACTAGATACTTAAATTAATAACTCATGACAGTTATAACAAATATTAACAGCTTCCTTCGTTAAGACAGACTTATCCAACTTTATTTCTCGTCAGTTTACAAGCATTCTCCTTAAAAGCATACTGAGAAACTTATTTTATTCAAGTTAAACTTCTGAACCGAAACTAAGTTTAAAATAAGTTTAGACGCTCACCTATTGTATATCCCGACACTAGGGACGTAGAATCCAGTAATATTATCCCTATTTTGCACCATAGGCTGCCCTAACAACCACTTGGGAGTCATTATACCGGAAAGAATTAGCATAAATGCTACCAAACTCAGCAGGAGCCAAGCTAAACTCCGCCCTGTGATGATCACGTAGCACATTTTGTGTGTAATGTGAGATATAAGCTGAAGTTTAAGTTATTGTGTGTATGCTAATAAGGAAAATAAAGCGTAAAACTGGGCCAGCGCAAAGTTACAAAAACAAAAACTTGTGAGATGAAGCGAGATGGGTGGCCGGATTGGGTGAAATCAAGCGAAATGTACAGTCGTCGCCATCAGATATATCGGAGCGGCCGAGGTGTTCACAATATCTGAACACGCACTCTAACACCTTGACAATAGAGGCGTGTATAGATATTTGTGAGCGCCTTGACCGCTCAGATATATCTGATGGCGACTGTACAAATAAAATTGACAGCTGTCGTAGTGTTGCTAGGATGAAGAAGGTCATTCCTTTTTTAACCCAACATTATTTATTTTTACGCATGGTTAATTTTATTGTCTTCTGTCAATAAATAAATGTATTATTTATTGTAAAATTAATAAATAAAATAATTCTTCTTGCGTGTGGTAACAGATTTGATTATCTATTTGTTAGAAGTTACAAAAGAAATCGTTTGAATGACAATGAAAACGGTACGCCCTTTCACTTTCTTCAAACGGTATTGAACGCACCTGTAGGGCGTCATCTGGCGGAAAATAAACAAAACCCAAAAATCTGTCTGTTCGTGTTCTTTTTTCTCTACGTGCGTGAAATGATCAATCGAAAGACCAAACTTTATTTGCAATATTGAATGTTTGTATCAATTAGTGCTTAAATATATATAGTTAATAAACCTCGCATTTAATTGTGGTGTGTGCTAGATCTGAAGTGAAGTGAAATGTGGTCGATGACAGTGTAAAACTAATGTAAGTATTACCTGACTAAATTATCATACACATCTGTCTATTGCGCACCTTGTAATCAGACATCTGTTAAATTTTGTAGTATAATACAGCTTGTCATTCTAATGTTCACATCTTTGTAAAAAGGAATCGAATCGACATATTTGTACAGTTATTTTAGTCTAAGTCATTGTTTTAGTCTAATATTAAGTGTATATCAATAGTGCCATGAGATATTTCGACATACAAAGAAGTGGTGTCGAATCAAGAATAGGTAAGGAAGAAATAAAAAAACATGTTTCCATTCCCTTCTTTGGTTGCTAAATCTCAATCCTTTGTGAGACTGAGACGTACTTTTACTTTTTGTCATTAAGTTTTGATTCTGTATTTTCTCAAATAAATTGGAAGTTGTATTTAAGTGGGTAGATTCGAAAGTGGAATTACGTATTTCACATCAAAACCTATTTTTTTAAAGACTTGTTTAGACAAGACAATATGATAAACAGCCAATGCATTATGTAGGCTGAATAAAAAATGCTACCTGACTAGATCTTTATCCTGTTTAACTGTTATGCTGTAGACTGATTTACTTATAGATTTATATAACTGGTGTCTACTGGTGCACTATAAGTGGGAAAGTTTTTTAAACCCCTTTTACTTGGTTACAGCCCAGTGGTTCAGTTAATCATGTCTATTTAACCAGTATGTCATGACCAAAGACTAAGGTTTTTTTTTTAATTTGTGTAGAACAGAACTGATGCAATATGAATGTTGCAATGCATTGTTATAAGATGTACACACAAATTGCTAAATTAAATGGAGTAACAGAGATGGCAATCATATTATACAACATGTCGAGCATTGTAATGTTTATCAAAGCAATACAGTATGTAAAAGTTATTCAAATGTTATTCATTGTACGCCACAAAGAGTGTAAGTTTATTGTTTACATTACAATATCTAAGAGATTCAGTGGCTACTGTTTCATCTTAGGGATACTATAGTTTGTGAAAGGACTGTCTCATTTCCATCATAGACAAGAATCATACTACTTTTGTCTTACACTAGTACTAGCACCCAAAAGAAAAGGATGAGTATAGTTTTCCTGGTTCTTACTGACTGACTAATTGGTTTGACCAACTATATATAGTAAATAAAACAATGCTAAATAACATAAGTCTCGAAATAACAAAATATTACATACTACACAATATAGGCAGTGGCGGATTTGCCCTAATGCCAAGTAGGCCCGGGCCTAGGACGGCAAGTTTTTTGGGTGCGCAAATTGTGACAAAAGATATGCTGAAGATAACAAGAAATAACTAAAAATGTAGTCAATATGTGCTGAGAAAGGGGTGGCTACAGGGCCTGAGGCCTAGGGCGGCAAAGACTGCAAATGCGCCACTGAAAAAAGTTAGCATTCAGGTCAGAACTATGAATGCAAAATTAGATATGTATGTATTTATACATCTTGATTAAAATATTTATCAAATTAACGAATATTCTTCTCTTTGTTACAGAAAACCCCAGCAATCAAATTATGTTATTGTAAATAACAATATAATCTGTGATCTCTGTGTATAGCCGCTAGTTTATATACACGTTAATCAGTGTTAATTAATTATTTAGTTAATTAATCATTTAGTTTGTTTATGAGTTCACAATGAGTGGTGTCAGCTTGAAACCGCCGCCGCCGCTGAAGCAAATCGATTTGGATCAGGTAAGATATATATCTTGGAGGATATAGCCAAACGGAGACGCCTTGTCTGTAATTTTCTGTACAAAACAGTCTGCCGATTTTTGCGGGGGAGAGGCACGTCAAATTTATACGTAACATTAAAATAGCCATGTCAGATAAACGTCACGCGGCAGTCCTTACAATGTGTATGACTATTGACCGCATATTTTCGACAAAGGGGAATGTCTGTTAATGGCTACTCTGTTTGGTTATGTCCTCTGGTTATAAGATTTATATTAATATCTTAACACATTCACTGTCCCCATACAAAATGATACGTCTAAGTCACACAAATAACACTTTAACTCTCGCATTTTATACACATATTTAGTAGATTCTGTCTTTAGTATTGTCATCTGTGAACATTTCAACTGCCTAGCTATCACGGTTCATGAGATACACCGTGGTGACAGACAAACGGACAGTGGACACTTAAGGCCGAGCCACACCGGCTTGCGTGTGCGTGACGTTCACTTGCGCGTGTAGCCGTGTACGCACACGTCACGCAAGCGGTGTGCCGTCTCTTATAAGGATCTGTATACTACAACGCCGCACGCGCACGCGCACGGCACGCACACGCAGCCGGTGTGCACAGGCCTTTAGTAATAGAGTCCCGAATCTACCCTTATGTACAGAACCCCCAAAAAGAACACATTACCCTCCTTTGCGACGCGTTATCGGGTAAAAAGTAACAATCTGTTCTCAATTAGCTAAAACTATACTCTGTATCTTTAGGTATTTAAATAAAAGTAAACAAAATTTACCCTCAAGTGGCCTTCAACCAGTTGAGGGTAGAAGAAAACATTACACGATCAAATAATGTAGGTTAAAGTCAGGTCGTTCAGTGACTGATCCAGGCGGTTTTGTAATTGGTCGGTTAACCAATAAAAAATGTTATAATTACCCGAAAATGTACAAATTGTTTGTTTACTTTTATTTAAATACCTAAAAATACAGACTATACAAACAGACGTCACTGTTGACACACTTTCCACAGTTTCGCCATCACAACCTTAGAGAATGTAACCAAACGGAGTGGTCATTAACAGGTGTTCCCCTCTGTCGAAAATAGGCGGCCGATGGTCAACCACATGTCAACCACATGTATGGACTGACGTTTAAATCTGACATGACGTACCTATACATTTGATGTGACCCTCCCCCGCATTTTGTACCGAGAATTATTATACAGGGTGAAATTTAATTCACTGGCCAAATTAAAACAACCGAAAGAACTCGAAAAAATATTAAACACGTGTTTTTTCTTTTAATACCGCTCAGTACATTTTTTTCGAAATAACTCATCATCAAGTTGTCCTAAAAACCTCGTACGTTATGGTGAACCGACAACTACCCACTACACCCGCTTCTCTCTTATCAGTTAAGGTCATTGACACCCCGCCCCTCTCGCTGTTTGCAATCGCGTCACCAATTATGAACCCTATTGCAGCGAGATTACCTACATAAGTTGCAAATTTTTCCTTTCATATTAACGGGCTTAGAACCGTCAAAATGCAAAGGTAACCCATTTTTAATCTAAAATGTTATTTCTGACTAATGATTATTAACAAAACGTCCGTGGCTTAAAAACAATGAGTAAAAACTAGGTCAGGAATCTTTGCATTCAGGCGTATTTAAAAAATTGAATCAACTTACGTACATTTGATTAAAAATCGACGCAATTAACGAAAGTCCCACGAGATGGTACTCTTGGATTCAATCCTTGTCCGCGAAGGCGTGGAACGGATTCCATTTCGTATAATCTTTGTGCACCACGTAAACACTCACCACTTAATAAATAACACCGTACCACTTCGTAATATTCCCGGTTCGAAAACATTTTTTTAACCTTAGTACGCGCGCGATTATTATTTTAAGGTTGGCGAGTGACGAGTGACTAATCATTTATGCTTACCGTTATGTTTACCGCTAGCGCGGAATGGTTTAGTTTAGACTACCCTCGAAATTGATAAACCTGCCTACCGTCGGCAACACTAACTATAGTCTGTATTTTTAGGTATTTAAATAAAAGTAAACAAACAATTTGTACATTTTCGGGTAATTATAACATTTATTTTTAACCGACCAATTACAAAACCGCCTGGATCAGTCACTGAACGACCTGACTTTAACCTATTTTATTTGATCGTGTAATGTTTTCTTCTACCCTCAACTGGTTTAAGGAGCCACTTGAGGGTAAATTTTGTTTACTTTTATTTAAATACCTAAAGATACAGAGTATAGGTGGACCCTATTGCAACGATTATAAGGTTTAGTGAAGGTCAGATAAGGGTTTTGCTGATGTTGTTGTTAAAACCTACTATTAGGTTTGTTTACATTTGTGGTAATAGGGTGACCACGACTCGTGGAAAATATTTAAAAATTGAAAAATGAAAATTAAAAAAAAGTGTACCTTTTTTTTCGCTAAATCGATTCCTTAAGTGTAACCTAGTGCCGGGAATGAATATGGCCAGTGATTTAAATTTCACCCTGTATAGACATGGCGTCTCCGTTGGTTATATCCTCTAAGATCACAACTGTTCTTTGCTAATTTAAATACGATCTGTGCAATTATTGATTATACGTCTGGATCGATATTGTAAAATCGGAACACGGCTTGTGGCTGACCTAGATCGCGTTTCGTAGATTAGTATAGTTCGTTTTTTTTAGCATTAGAAATAAGTGAACAATCTTGATGTGTCTTTTAATTGAAAAACACATCTTAAAAATAAGTTACGGCAAATATGTAACAATTATGAATCCAATACGATCATTTATATTCTTCTGCTTTCATAAGTATGAGTTACTGATTTTCAAAAAGCGTTTTTCAATTAAAAGACATGTCAAAATCGCTTACCTTCTTTCAAGTTCTTTCTAATGCTAAAAAAACGAACTATAGGTATACATTTCGAAAATGGCATATATTTATAGAGTTAGACCAAGAAAAGTCTGCAGCGATTTTGATAGCCCACGCAGTGCAAGTGTTATTCATACTCCATAATTTCATAGATGTTTGACGTGTAGAATAGTAGCAACACTTACGCTTACTAATTAGATTGGAACGAATACGTAGGCAACTCTGAAAGTTCTTAGAAAAGGCTACTTAGAGATCATATAACAAAAAGAGGCATATTATTTATGAAAATATAACTCTTTATACTTTTTTTGAGGTATATGCAATTTGGTCGTTATCTGTGTTTCAGGATTGATGGCAATTTGGAAATTGTACGTCGAGCGTTATTCCAATTTCGACCTAAGAATTTTTTCGTATTACTATTTATAACGATTTTCATTGTGGGCTCAGCCAACACCAGAGTTACAGTAGGCTTCAGTTATAGTTTCATAATGAACCCTAGTTCTTGTACGTCTGTTTATTTTTTAAATTACACATTTAATCGCTTTTGTAGTTATTCAACGGATGATCATAGAGAAGCATGTCATTCAAGAGTGACGTCAAAAGTTTACATCGCACAGTTGTGCGGTTAATAAAAAATACTGGCAAAAAATTTTAATTTTATGTATGTATAATATGTGTATTTATATAAATCTTATTTTATTTTATTTTTATTTGTATGTTATACTTTTATTCTGTTTTGTATTGTGTTTTTCTGTGCTGAAATTCTTATATTGAATTTGAAACACCTACTGACATGACATAAATTTATTAATTTCCGCTACCTAAAGGTTGTCTGGAAGAGATCGCTTTTTAGCGATAAGACCGCCTGTTGTTTAACCTCTTCTTCCTGTATTATTTGTATTGTTTTCTGTAATGAGGTGTGCAATAAAGAGTATTTGTATTGTATTGTATTGTATTGTATATCAGTAGTTTTTGATATCCCTCAGTATTCATATGACACTGTTAAAAAAATCTTGCTTAAATTATTTTGTGTCAAAAAAGCTTGAATCCCGATGGGTACCTCATGAATTTCATACAAAACCTCCGAGAACCTAAAATCGCCATACAAAAAAGGCATTGGAAGAATGAGCTGTGTCCGCTTCAGGGTAATCCTATCCTAATGAAAATTTGTACGCGTGGTCAGAAAGAGATAAAGCACGCATTAAAATAAAGAGTAACGTCCTAATTACTTCAGCTTTTTCTATTCTAAACACTTTCAGTTTGCCCCTCGTATACACGGTGTAACATGAGGAAACCGAATAATTTTAACCACGCATTTCTGAGGTCAAAAGAAGTAAAAAATGTTATATGAGTTTGGGTCAATTTGGCCAAAAAAAATATTTTTTTTGTTGTTTTCTTTTTTCAATTTTTTGAATGTTACATAAAAAATAAATGTTATTTGTTACTTGTCACTTAAAATTGATTTTTACATTTTTTTTTCGTAAAACCTACTTTTTGCAAAGTTGTACTTGTCACTTTTTGACATATATCAATAAGGATATTTAGACTACGTCCCATAGCAGCAACATCACCATCAAAAAGGCCTTTTACACTATGTAACAATAAAAACTTGCTTTTTTTTTAAATAAAAATATCTCTGAAACTAGGCGAATTTCAAAAAAGTTTATAGGACATTTTTGTCTCTAAATATGATCAGGAATACGCTGTTAAAATTATTCGGTTTACTCATGTTACACCGTGTATACATTCTGATGTATATTTAGTCTCAGGGAGGTAATTCTAAAATTTCGTGAGAATTGACTGAAACCACAGAATAAATAATAGTACTGCCGTACAGAAAGGAAACTTCCTACCAAACCGAAGTTTGACAGCGGTTCAGGGTCGAATCATGCTATCCCTTTCTAATATATGGCACTATCCCTTTCGGTTATTTAGGGTTGTCGAAATTCAAGTGATTATCTTATCTGTGGTCGTGCACGCAAAAGGAAGTCAAGTGGTGCCAACCCTAATAATTGCTCGGAGCAATGCTGAGCCGAGCGGAGCCGAGTTCGGCCGAAGTCAGGAGTTTCGCACCCCTGCTGAAACCACTTTTTCCCTATGTTTGCTGCGGGTCCTTTAATCGTTTCACCTTTTTTGTGTGTGTTTTTGTGACCGTTTTTATGTGTTTTTCAGATATGGGGCGACCTGCGCGAGGGCATAGAGCATGTCTACAGGAAACAACATATGGAGAGAAAGAGATACATGGAGCTGTATACGTATCCTTTATTATTACAAGCTTTAAGGCCCCGTAGGTTCGTGGTCTTCTATCACTCTCACCAAAGATATACAGTACGAGCCCCGATGCATATGTTTTCGTCAGGACACCCCATTTTTTGAGGTTCTCGCGTTTGTTCAAAAATAATGTTTTTGTTTAAAAATTACTAATATTTAATGCTTATACTAATGTAATTTAATTTTATATGGTAGTACTCTGCAATAACTAAATCCAAATACAAGAAATACCGTTTGTACTGAAAGAAAAAAAATAATGATTTTTTATTTTTTTTTGACGGGTAGGATTACAACATATGTGAAAAGGGCTATTACCAGGGAAAGCAATAGGGCTCTGCCAATGTACTGACAATTTTGTTTCGAGCCCATGCATGCAGCAGTGCTGTAGGAGTGGACAATATGATTTGGACAACGTTTTTGAAAAGTCTTTTTTTCAGCAATAAAAGTCTCATGCTATTTTATTATACGATCAAAATAAACTACATTAAACATTGCTATTATGGTTCCCATTACTGGGTCATTATATGTTCATGTGTAAAATTTATTAAAATAAACAAAATTGTTGCGCGGAACTAGACGAAATCATTTGCATCGGGGCTCGTATGTCTCTGACCATGGGGCTTTAAATCCAGGGCTTGATTTTACTCGCTAAACTGAGCTACTTTTACTATGGGACTAACCCTAAAATCGGGGTTTTTTTTTTTGGCTTTTCCATAGAATGTAACTTCATATAAGATGAATAAAGTCTAAGCAGAAAACGTGCCTCGGAAATCAAGAAAAAGTCATTCTGGAATAGAAATAGAATGTCAGTGTGAGCGTGATAGCAATGTTATTATGCGCGTGCAAAAGAGATAGTAACAGGTGGGTTAATGTACGAAAATTGTGGTAAGCGTCTTCTCTTTAGGTAACAACAGGGGGCCTAGCCAAGGCACAGAATAAATAATAGTACTAGGTACAGAAGACTCACTGTAACAAAACGCGTCTGTTACGATCAGCACAGAATCCAAGCCAAACAGCGCCACGCGCGGCTTATGGCAAACCCCAAAATTGGGGACAGAACGGAACGGTACTTTTAGCTACCTGTAGCAAAGCGACGAAATCGCGGAGTGAGCCACGCCTGGCCAAGGTGACAAACGCTTGCGCTTCGCCGTCGAATCGTTTTGTGTCTATCACTCTTCCATTACGGCTCGGCCACGACATCGAGCGACTTGCGACGGCGGGAGCGATAACTATAGGTTGGAGCGTGACACAGCGATCGGACCTTTCGCTCCGACCTATGGTTATCGCTCCCGCCGTCGCAAGTCGCTCGATGTCGTGGCCGAGCCGTTAGTAGTGTTAACGGTGACAGTTGCGTTTCGTTCGCTACGGAGCGTTAGGGATTGGCATGTTTTCTACGGGTCCTGGTGGTCTGCTAAAAAGCGATATTCCTGATTGTATATCAAAAAAAATTATTTAACCTCTCATAGAAAATGGACCGGCAAAATGTATGAAACAGCCAAATTTTTATTCGCGCTTTCATGGTTGGTCCCATTGTAAAAGTTGCTGAGTATAATCCTAAAACCTCCCTGGCAACGGGAATGCACTTATTTTTTGGCCACCGTGTGTATGTATTTTTGGTTTCCTTAACAAAAACGCAGTCATGTATACAACTACTGCACCTCGGTGCATCAGAACACGTTTACTGGCAGCGGCGCCTCGCACAGCCGGCCGCAGGGCAGCTACGCGAGGCAGAACCAGGGCGCTGGCCTTGTCAATAAGAAACAGGTTGGTAAAACACAGAATTTCACTCTAAAAACACTAACTAAGGTCAAGATTCTTCTCTAAAATCGTCGCTACACTCTAGATTCTCTAGAAAACTGTTGCCTGCCGGCCTCGGGGCAGCTACGCGAGGCAGAACCGGGGCGCTGGCCTTGTCAATAAGAAACAGGTTGGTAAAACACATAATTTCACTCTAAAAACACTAACCAAGCTCAAGATTCTTCTCTAAAAATCATCGCTACACTCTAGATTCTCTAGAAAACTGTTGCCTGCCGGCCTCAGGGCAGCTACGCGAGGCAGAACTAGGCCGCCGGCCTTGTCAATAATAAACAGGTTAGTAAAACACAGAATTTCACTCTAAAAACACTAAGCTCAAGATTCTTCTATAAAAATCGTCGCTACGCTCTAGATTCTCTAGAAAACTGTTGCCTGCCGGCCGCAGGGCAGCTACGCGAGGCAGAACCAGGCCGCCGGCCTTGTCAATAAGAAACAGGTTGGTAAAACACAGAATTAGTGTCCGACCGAAGGTTCGGTTTCGGTTTCGGTTTCGGCCAGTTTCGGCCAAAAAATCATGTTTCGGCTGTAGTTTCGGTTTCGGCCAAAAAACGGCCGAACCTTTCGGCCGGGCCGAAACTTACGAATTGGTACTTCGTACTATGAAACTAAACATGTGACAAAGATCTAAAGTTGGGGAACAAGTAGGACAACAATATTAATATACTGATTTATGTATACATAATAAATTAATTGATTTATTATAAAATACAATTCCCCTAATCAAGGCGTCACTGGACGGGCGACGCAGTCTTAATGTGTATAACTAGTGGAGTGGCCAAGTTGAAGAATAGCAACTTTCGTAGGACTAAAAAGGTTTATACCGACAAGTGGTATTGTTGGAATCAGCATGGTCTACTGATTATCAAATGCATGTTGTCGCTTCATAAAGTGGTAGAATGTGTTTCTATGACGTTATAAAGTCGGCAGTACAAAATTGTAAACTATTTTCTTTTAAACATACCATGTGGGGTACCAAATGTAAGGGCTTTGTGAGTAAATTACAAATGTAATAACATAGTCTAACAAGTACCTAATTCTCTTATTTTTTAATATTTCTGGCTAATTATTTTTGAACATTATATAGAGGATATTCACAGTCACTTGGTATGTATTTTAGGGCCGGCCTAAAGCAAACGGGGTGCACAAAAAATCAGAATTTTTTGACCAAAACTGCAAAATATATAGGAATCGTAAAAGACAGAAAAAAATCAATCAAAACGCTAAAATAAGCATGTTTCGTAGGAAAAACTTTTCTCTAAAATCGAAAATGGCCAAGATATTTGAACCGAAAGTTGGGAAAAATCTAGAACAATACAAATTTCCAGTTGTGTCATTATAACATCTATTTTTTATTGTGTTATCGTAGAGAATACGCTAAAATAAGCATGTTTTGTATGAATAACTTTTCTCTAAAATAAAAAATGGTGCTTGCTGATGCTTATTTTAGCGTATTCTCTAGGATAACATCATGAAAAATAGGTATCATAATAACATCACTCTGATGATTTTTTTTCTAAGTGCTGCAACCCCTTTGCTTTAGTCCAACCCGGTAAAATCCTTTTCGGTTCTACGAATTGGCCTCTCCTCTAAAAAGCGGTTTTGTGACATATTTTCAACGGTTTTCACAAGTCAACAAAAGGTTCGGTTTCGGTTTCGGTTTCGGCCGAAACTGGGGCCAAAGCCGAACATTCGGTTTCGGTTTCGGCAAAAAAACATGTTTCGGTCGGACACTACACAGAATTTCACTCTAACAGCCTTTTAAAAACACTTGATTCTTCTGTAAAATCGTCGCTACGCTCTAGATTCTCTAGAAAACTGTTGCCTGCCGGCCGCAGGGCAGCTACGCGAGGCAGAACCAGGCCGCCGGCCTTGTCAATAAGAAACAGGTTGGTAAAACACAGAATTTCACTCTAACAGCCTTTTAAAAACACTTGATTCTTCTGTAAAATCGTCGCTACGCTCTAGATTATCTAGAAAACTGTTGCCTGCCGGCCGCAGGGCAGCTACGCGAGGCAGAACCAGGCCGCCGGCCTTGTCAATAAGAAACAGGTTGGTACTATACAGAATTTCACTCTAACAGCCTTTTAAAAACACTTGATTCTTCTGTAAAATCGTCGCTACGCTCTAGATTCTCTAGAAAACTGTTGCCTGCCGGCCTCAGGGCAGCTACGCGAGGCAGAACCAGGCCGCCGGCCTTGTCAATAAGAAACAGGTTGGTACTATACAGAATTTCACTCTAACAGCCTTTTAAAAACACTTGATTCTTCTGTAAAATCGTCGCTACGCTCTAGATTCTCTAGAAAACTGTTGCCTGCCGGCCTCAGGGCAGCTACGCGAGGCAGAACCAGGCCGCCGGCCTTGTCAATAAGAAACAGGTTGGTACTATACAGAATTTCACTCTAACAGCCTTTTAAAAACACTTGATTCTTCTGTAAAATCGTCGCTACGCTCTAGATTCTCTAGAAAACTGTTGCCTGCCGGCCGCAGGGCAGCTACGCGAGGCAGAACCAGGCCGCCGGCCTTGTCAATAAGAAACAGGTTGGTACTGTCACGTAAATGTTCCTAGCCCGGCTGTGGGCTTCCCCTGAGGAAACTCACGGACAATTAAAGTTACTAAATTAAATGAAAAAAACTAAATCTTACCAAAAGCTCAAACAGGTGCTAAACTTATTTCCATCAGCTATTCAGGGCAATAAAGGATATGAAATGAAAAGTTAGTTTTTGTGACACATCATTTATTACTAACGAACACGGGCAGTTACTCTACATGTAAATCATCAAGCTAGCATAAGCACCTTATATTAATATATGTCAGGCGATAGAGCTGGGTCGTGCCAGAAATGGTTCTAAATGATTTACAAGCAGACCTATCTAAATTTGTTAGTCCCTAAATTATCATTTGCCATCACATATGATCCTACTAAATTCTTTAACTTTAAATTTGGAAAATTGCTTCTAGGATGGAAGGAAAGCGTACACCAACCTCATAACAAATGTTCCACCAGTTCAAACCCGACGTGTCCTCCTCCGCTGTGCCGGAGCCGATTTTGCAGCAGCATGAATCTGACCCGACACTGCAGAGTGCCACCGAAGGACTAAGGTCTCAGTTTGAAGGTGACGTCTTCTCCACCCAGCAGAAGAGCGAAATTCTCACAGCGAACTGCTCACCAGACACACTTGAAGTTTTAGGAATATGGACAGACTTCCATACTCTGATATGTGACTGAATTCACATTTGTAATAACATAATAACAAAACCCCGTCAGCTGAAAGAAACATTTCAAGATTAATAACTAGAAGCATGTGCTCTGCTAACCTAAGAGACATTATATGATCTAAGTTTCTCACCAGCTGGGAATTCCTAGAGTGGACTCATCTCACAGCTCTGATACTCCCTCCCGACCACATTGTTTTACCAGCAGACTGGAAACAAAGCGAAATGGTCAAACAAAGATTCAACAAGGAGTTGCACCTGAGGACATCCATATATTATCATAATCTACTTACTGTTTGTGGCAAAAATAACAACTGCATGAGCTCCCTAGCTCATGGATGCAGCGGGTACTGCATAACCAAGCCTCTGATCGATGCTACCAGAGCATGATGTATTTCGCTTCACTGTTCTATGTATGAAAGATGCCCATCCAGGGCGAAAACCAACCAGGAAATGATCTCAAGCCTAACTATCCCTGGGATGACACAATCAAAATAACAGTAACTAATGAAATTCATGGAATATTTTTGTATGTAAGTATAACTTAAAGAAATAAATCATGTTTAATTATTTAAACATATTTCACCCTATTTTGTATTTATAAATTAAGTTTTTGATTTAAATATTTATAAATAATATTCCATAAATTTAGGATTTAATTTGAAGTAGCAACACCATCAGCTTCAATTTGTTTCTTATTGGCTGAATGCCTGTCATTTATATTGTTGCTACATCAAAGACTTCCTTGCCATAGAACAAAACTATCCTATATTCGAGACAATCCTAAAAACGTTAAACTGGGCTAACCATACAAAGTGCCGTGTCACAATACCCCTCTCCCCGCTGTTGCGTTTTACCAAGGGTAAAACGCTCGCTGTCCTCAGCGACTATCTAGATCTAAATCATGTGTCACAAGAAACGAAAAAAAAAAACACAAACAAAACAACCTCAACCATACTTAGTATGGGAGAACCCAAAACAAAACCACCACCAAGTGATTGCCACAGGATCGAGATCCCTATCCAACAGAAAAGCCAAAGTAAACCATCTACCACACAACTACATGTACCAAAACCGCTAAACCAATGAATTTTGAATTTTTTATCTCGAACCCACACAACCTAAATACAAAAAAAAAAATGTGGTATCCGAACAGCCGGAAAAATCCACACCGCAATATCCAACTAACCAGTAAACCATCCCTTGGTTCTACCAGCACACTTTATCCAGTTGCGCTGGCAAAACCAAACCAACTGCCAGGACCGATGTTCAGCATACTCAAATTTTCTCCGCTAGACCGGGCAAAATTAAAATCAAACCAATCCTACTGCTAAGTTTACCTATATAAACTAGAGTAGCTTAATACGAAATTGCATTCCATACAATCATTCTAAATATCCAAATTTACTAACCATTAGTTAGCTAAATTATAATTACGTGTTATGTGCCTGAGAACGTGTGCTGAGAGAAAAAATAAACGGACTACATAACCAAACCGAAAAACAACGTCCGCGGTATGCAGTGCGCGCCCTGCGATACCTCACAAAATAAAGCCTCTCCTTCTCACACCAAAAAACAACGCCAATCCACACATGCACGGAATCCCGCAACGTATTGGCTAAAACCATCAGCACCATAACACCCAAAATTCTGCGTGACCTCGCACGACAGCAAAAAAATTTCACATTAAAGACAACGCTCTTGACGTAAATTGAGCTATGGTTGCGCCGCTCCTTGCATTCATCCCTTCCAGGTCGTAGCATCCTTCCACGTTCATACTGTGTGGTGAAACAGTTATGCCTGTTCGCCACTTCTCTGACAATTGGTGATTAAATATGACTTTGCAATATTTAACACTGTTGCTAAACAACAACCATAATATGTGTATCAGCTCTGTCTAATCAACGGTGGCGGCGCGGCGAGCAGTACCCTGTAGGTATGCGGGCCGCACGTCCACCGTTCACCAAAACAAACAACGCGTACCAGCTCTGTTGTTCAGTCAACGGTGGCGGTGCGGCGAGCAGTACCCTGTACGCGGGCCGCGCGTCCACCGTTCATAACCCCAGCAGCTGCTACCTTTCCTTTCAAGTCTTTAATGTGCCATGATCCTATACAGTGACCATCTTCAGTTTCTAATTCGTAGACTAAAGGCGACAACACTGCCTTTACTCTACACTTAACATATTTCGGGGCGAGTTTCGCCATCCTAAAATTCTGTGCGTCACTCTGCACATAATTACGTTTCCATACTAAATCGCCTACTGCAAATTGTTCTGGACGTCTTCTCAAATTATAATTCCTAGCATTTGTTTCGTGTGCTCTCAATAAACGTAACCTAACCTGATGAAAAATATCCTTTAAAATCCCGAAATTACCCGCATATTCCTCCCTAGGTATACCTGGTTCGTAGTCCCTATCTGTGTCCTTATAAAACGACCCATTGATAACTGGCTCTCTAGCATGAACTAAAAAGAAAGGAGACTCATTTGTGGTTTCATTTACTGCACTGTTTATTGCAAACTGAATTTGGTGCAATTTTTCGTCCCAAGTCCTATGATTCTCCTTTACGTACGAAGCTACAGCTGTCATGACCGTTTTATTGTATCGTTCAACCAGGTTTACCTGTGGAGTATATCGAGGTCCGTAAAAAACTTTAGGTACGTTATAACGCTTCATTAACTGTCTAAATTCCGATCCCGTAAACTGAACTCCGTTATCAGTAATTACGGTTTCGGGTACACCGTGCTTCAAAATGACATGGTGCTCAAAAGTCTTCGCCACCAACGCGCTGGTTGCGCGGCGAAGCGGAAAAAGAAACGTATACTTTGAGAAGCAACACGTAACCACGAACAAAAACGTAAATCCTGCACGAGAGCGCGGAAGGGGACCTACCAAATCAATACTTAACGCTAACATCGGTCGATCACATACTTTTGGCTGTCCCATCAGACCTGGAGTCGCTTTCTGTGAATGCTTATAGGCTGCACAGGTATCGCAAGCCTTCACGAAATCGACAACGTCTTTGTACATCCCTGGCCAGTAGTATGTCAACGACAACCGCCTATGAGTTTTAAACACTCCAAAATGTGCCGCGGTTGGTTCGCAATGATTCGCGTGTAAAACAGCGTTCCTATCACCCTTACGCACTACCTCCTTCCAATCAAACTCTCGCAAAAGATTATACTTGTTTTTACTCAAACGGTACAATTTCCCTCCCTTAATACTATAGTTTGGGAAATTGGCCGGCAAAGTTTCACAACCTTTAAACGTCCTGTCATACCATTCGTCAGACACGTCGTTAGGATTCACTTGGTCCACGGCGTCAACCTTCATGAGCCTGGACAGAGCATCAGGTACGACATTGTCGGAGCCCTTCCTGTGCTCAATATCAAAATCAAATTGAGACAGTCTGCAACCCCAACGTGCCAACCTTCCTGATGGATTTTCCAGGTTCATGAACCACTTTAGTGACGCGTGATCCGTAATCACCTTAAACCGACGCGAGCCTAAATACGCTTGGAACTTCTCAACCGAAAACAAAACCGCAAGAGCCTCTCTTTCCGTCGCGCTGTAATTACGTTCACACTTGTTCAGAGAACGACTAACGTACGCAATAGGATGCTCCTGGCCATCAATAGTCTGTGAGAGCATGCCACCTACGCCATATGAAGATGCATCAGCGTGTACCGAGAAAACTTTACTAAAGTCTGGAACCGCCAGAATCGGAGCTGTCACTAATGCATTCTTCAAGGTGTTGAAAGCGTTATCGGCCTCAACAGACCATTGAAAAGCCGGGGCGTTCTTCCCCTTCGAAGTTAATTTATTTAAAGGCGCTGCTATACTTGCGAAGTTCCTTATAAACCGACGGTGCCACGAGCACATGCCCAAAAACGTCTTTACTTCACGAGAAGTCGTGGGTATGGGAAAGTTCAAAACGGCTGAAACCTTCTCTGGGTCAGTTCTTAAACCTAATTCATCAACGACATGACCCAAGTACTTAATGGACTGTCTAAAGAACTTTGACTTGCCGAAATTTATCGTTAAATTAGCCATTTTCAACTTTTCCAACACACGGTTCAAAAGAAGCAGATGTGTCTGAAAATCTGACGAACATATGACAATATCATCCACGTAACAGAACACCATACCATTGTCTATGTCACTGGTTATGTTGTGGTCAATGAGTTTATCCATGAGCCGTTGTTGTCGCGCACTCGCGCCACACAACCCAAAAGGCATGACTTTAAATTTAAATAACCCACGACCAGGGACACAGAAACTAGTTTTCTCCTGCGAATTTTCATTTAGCGGTATTTGCCAAAACGACGAGCTCAAATCAATGGTCGACAGGTACCGTGCTTCCTTTAAGCTATCTAAAATTTGCGGAATGTATGGCATGGAATACGAGTCGCCCTTTGATACTGCATTTAGTTTCCTACAGTCTAGGCAAAACCGCCAGTCCCCATTTGGCTTCTTCACTAAAAGTGCCGGGTTGTTCCAGGGACTTTCGCACGGAGTAACAACATCTAACTTCAACATCCGGTCTAATTCGGAACTTAAAGCCGCACGCTTCTCAGGAGAGAGCGGATACTGTCGCGTTCTAATAGGCTGGGCATCGCCAGTGTCAATTACGTGTTCGACTAACGACGTCCTACCTAATCCTTTTTCCTCGAACGAGATATCCTTGAACTTCCCTACCACTGAGTCGGCTAGTTCTTGCTGTGCTGAAGTTAAATTGTCGTATGCCTGAATGGTATTTACCGGATGTACTGATATACTGGACAAACTTAAATAATTGTTTGGTCTTTTTATGTAGTCGATGCTGTCAAATAATTCTGGTGCTAAATTAAAAGCGAGCCAGAAATCCACGCCTAAAATAACGTCCGAGACAATACTGGGCACAACATAAAACTGAATAACCTTTGTAACATTTTTGAATGTTACCGGAACAAAAATGTACCCCAGTGACCGGACTACGACGCCATTTGCAACGCTACATGTATTAGACTCCATTCGTTGGAGCTCAAACCCAAACTTAATAAAATCTTTATAAGACTGCCGTCCTAAAATTGAAACTGCAGCTCCCGAGTCTGCCAAACCGTAAATGTCAAAATTACACACCTTAAGTTTCAAATATGGCCGAATGTCACCTTCCCTAGGTGCGAAGAGAATCGTAGCAATCGAATTATAACTTAAGAATTTTTTCATTGAAGCACTCAATTTATCCGGAAAAATATTGCTACAATTCGGCCCTATTCGTTTTTTGTCTGTGAAACGGAACGTATTTCCGCGCTTTGACTTTGACGTTTACGATCTGTCTGTGTTGTCTGTGACTGCCGGTTCGGACAATTCCTCGCTATATGATTTTTTGTACCACATGAATAACAAACAATCTCGCCTTTAGATGGTTTAGCCCTGCATCTCTTAAAATCATGCGCAGTGCCACCGCATTTATAACAAGTAGGAACCGTGGCAGAGTTCTGTGCATGTGTGGATTGCGTGGACGAGCGTTGGACGTTCCTAACAGCGTTACTTTGTTGCCCACTCGATTTCGCTTGCGCTGGCGACCTACCAAATGTTTGTGAACGCTTGCTACTACTAACATCTACTGCGTTCACCTGTTTGGACTTGGCCTTATATGCGAAATCACTACTAAGTGTGTGAGCCGAACCAGCCTTGTTGGGCTCAATAAAATACTGCGTACGCTGTGATGCCTGCTCTAATTTCCTACAACAATCCTTCAGCTCGGCTATAGAATCAACCTTTACTAATGCCAGTTGTTGTGAGAAGCTAGGCCTAATGTTATTCATCAAAATCTGCAACTTTTCCTCCTCCGGCAATGGATTCTTCAAGCGACCAAAAAGACAGGACATAATTGCAAAATAAATGTGCACTGGCTCCTCTAAACCCTGTGTTCTTGCAAGAATCTCACACCTTAGGCGAAAATCAAAGTTTGCAGGCTCAAACTCGTCTAATAAAATGGTTTTTAAGTCATTCCAAGAAGAAACTTGTTCTTTTATACCTCTGTACCAAAGCAAACCCTGATCAACAAACAACTGAGCTGCCGAGTTAAACAAAACCACATCTGACACACCATAAGCCAACTTGAGTTCGTCGACACGCTCTAGGAAGGACCTCGGATCCGTGTTACCATTAAACTTGACCCCCCATTTAGCCACATTTTTGTCTCCGGAGCAGTGAACTTGCAGCTCCCTAGTAGGGACTGCCTGTGAAACCTGAGTCACTGCTGCCACACTGTCGCTAGAGCTGCTGCCTGCCTGCCCTACACTGTCCAGCTGTGCTAACAAAGCGTCAAGCCTATTTGTGAACTCAACCTTTTGAGCTAACTTCCCCGGATCTTCATCCACCTGAACCCGCAGAAGCCTGAAGTACAAATGACTACCCAAAGCCTTCGACCTGTTTCCGGAGTATCTATCCTTCGACTGAACAAACTTAGCTACTAAGGATGACAAATCATTTAATTTATCAGAAATAACTTTCAATTCTGACTCCGGGTTCAAATCTGTATCCAAAATCTCATCTGGCCGACATTCACCTACCAAATTCCTCAACTGTTTCCTAAGGCCCTCAACTGTTGCCAGTGGTGTCTCTGACCTGATCTTTACTTCATAAATCAATTCATCGCGCAGCAAAGAGTGAAATTGCACAGAAGTGGCCATTGTATAATAAGTTAACTCAAAAAATAAACAAATATGATGGCAAAAGATTTACAAATCCAACTGACACTATTATAGTCTGACAATTATATTAAACAATGTTATATCAATGTGTTTTACTTTGTTTTTACCTTTTATCTATGTGTATGTATATTTCCTGGTCTATATTGAACTTAATTTTTGACCCAAAATATAACAGTGAATGCAACCCAAAATTGTACACAATTTTAAAAAACCGTTCAAAAACCAAGTAAGAGTGTTCACAACTGCCAAAATTTCGCGATTTGTTTTTTTTTTAATACTTTCTAATAACAATATAACAATTATTTCTGAATTTAGTTTATTTGTGTGTTAAAATAACCTGTCCTATCTATATTTATTGTTATTAAAAAACTTTTGAGTCAAAATGTCAGAACTTATTTATACAAAGCTTCTCAATTTATAAAGCAATTTCTACACGAGTTTAAAAGCTTCTCGAACTTCACCTTAACAAAGTGTCAACTCAACTCAATTGCATTCCTCATAAAAGCTCAGCTACAATAAAATATATGTATGAGCACTGAATTATACACTAAAATTACACACTATTTTTAGAATGCTCAGAAAATAGGCACAAAACTTAAATTACAGCCTCTTAAGTCTAAATCTCATGCATTAAAAGTAGCCAAATGGTACTAAAAGTTTGACACTTTACTTCCTGACAAAAAAACGTCAGCACATATGAAACTAACTGAAGATTCGAGCATTTACTTGTAAGTTTTTACAAAATTACTGAATATCGTGCAATAATCTAGGCAAAACTCAAAGTGAAACAGCTAAAGCCTATACTTAACGTTGTCAGAGCGTACACAAACAAAGCACAAGCTCAAAATTATCACCTAAACGTAAGTACTACTAAAACTTTTTTTTATCTATATGTGATGGCAGTGATACAAACTGAATTATGATGGAAATAAGGTTTTAAGACGGAATGTAATGGGCGCCAAATTGTCACGTAAATGTTCCTAGCCCGGCTGTGGGCTTCCCCTGAGGAAACTCACGGACAATTAAAGTTACTAAATTAAATGAAAAAAACTAAATCTTACCAAAAGCTCAAACAGGTGCTAAACTTATTTCCATCAGCTATTCAGGGCAATAAAGGATATGAAATGAAAAGTTAGTTTTTGTGACACATCATTTATTACTAACGAACACGGGCAGTTACTCTACATGTAAATCATCAAGCTAGCATAAGCACCTTATATTAATATATGTCAGGCGATAGAGCTGGGTCGTGCCAGAAATGGTTCTAAATGATTTACAAGCAGACCTATCTAAATTTGTTAGTCCCTAAATTATCATTTGCCATCACATATGATCCTACTAAATTCTTTAACTTTAAATTTGGAAAATTGCTTCTAGGATGGAAGGAAAGCGTACACCAACCTCATAACAAATGTTCCACCAGTTCAAACCCGACGTGTCCTCCTCCGCTGTGCCGGAGCCGATTTTGCAGCAGCATGAATCTGACCCGACACTGCAGAGTGCCACCGAAGGACTAAGGTCTCAGTTTGAAGGTGACGTCTTCTCCACCCAGCAGAAGAGCGAAATTCTCACAGCGAACTGCTCACCAGACACACTTGAAGTTTTAGGAATATGGACAGACTTCCATACTCTGATATGTGACTGAATTCACATTTGTAATAACATAATAACAAAACCCCGTCAGCTGAAAGAAACATTTCAAGATTAATAACTAGAAGCATGTGCTCTGCTAACCTAAGAGACATTATATGATCTAAGTTTCTCACCAGCTGGGAATTCCTAGAGTGGACTCATCTCACAGCTCTGATACTCCCTCCCGACCACATTGTTTTACCAGCAGACTGGAAACAAAGCGAAATGGTCAAACAAAGATTCAACAAGGAGTTGCACCTGAGGACATCCATATATTATCATAATCTACTTACTGTTTGTGGCAAAAATAACAACTGCATGAGCTCCCTAGCTCATGGATGCAGCGGGTACTGCATAACCAAGCCTCTGATCGATGCTACCAGAGCATGATGTATTTCGCTTCACTGTTCTATGTATGAAAGATGCCCATCCAGGGCGAAAACCAACCAGGAAATGATCTCAAGCCTAACTATCCCTGGGATGACACAATCAAAATAACAGTAACTAATGAAATTCATGGAATATTTTTGTATGTAAGTATAACTTAAAGAAATAAATCATGTTTAATTATTTAAACATATTTCACCCTATTTTGTATTTATAAATTAAGTTTTTGATTTAAATATTTATAAATAATATTCCATAAATTTAGGATTTAATTTGAAGTAGCAACACCATCAGCTTCAATTTGTTTCTTATTGGCTGAATGCCTGTCATTTATATTGTTGCTACATCAAAGACTTCCTTGCCATAGAACAAAACTATCCTATATTCGAGACAATCCTAAAAACGTTAAACTGGGCTAACCATACAAAGTGCCGTGTCACAGTACTATACAGAATTTCACTCTAACAGCCTTTTAAAAACACTTGATTCTTCTGTAAAATCGTCGCTACGCTCTAGATTCTCTAGAAAACTGTTGCCTGCCGGCCTCAGGGCAGCTACGCGAGGCAGAACCAGGCCGCCGGCCTTGTCAATAAGAAACAGGTTGGTACTATACAGAATTTCACTCTAACAGCCTTTTAAAAACACTTGATTCTTCTGTAAAATCGTCGCTACGCTCTAGATTCTCTAGAAAACTGTTGCCTGCCGGCCTCAGGGCAGCTACGCGAGGCAGAACCAGGCCGCCGGCCTTGTCAATAAATAACAGGTTGGTACAATACAGAATTTCACTCTGACAACCTTAAAACACTAAGCTCTTCTCTAAAAATCTACTACTAAGTTACGCTCTAGATTCTCTAGAATACCGCTATCTCAAAAACTAATGATTTTGAAAATGGAACTATAAGCTATAGAAACTAAAGTATAAGTTAGCAATGAACTTTCTTTTGAGATAGTGCTATTTGGCTTAGTAGGGCAGTATGGGCCTTTAAACTTTTGATATACGAAAAGTGCTATTTTACGCACTAGTGGAAAATAGGACCATATGTACTGTAATCATTATTTGACTGTTTCAGAGTCCAGCGACGACTGGCGGCGCTCAGCTGGTGGGCTTGGAGCTCTACAAGCGGCTCAGGGAATTCCTCAGGAACTACCTCGTCAATCTCCTCAAGGTAAACAGTTTAGCCTGTTTTAAAGAGGGGCGGGTATCACATAGTAGTAGTTTTTATGTGCAGTCGCCATCAGATATATATAGTGTGTAGCTTTCAAATAGAGCTATACGGCTAATCCTATTGTCTATTGTTAAGTAAAACGGCACGTGCTACTTACCTGCAAAAAAGGGTCTTCATTATTCTATTTGGCACCTGAGCGCGGGCTAGTCCAACGTTCAAAAAACCAGTGTAGGTGCGCTCTCCGATAACGCGCCTTTGTTACGCATCTCGATGACACATTTTAGAATGGTTCTGTAGCGTTCGACTCGCCGGTACTCAGTAACCGAAGTACGTATTTTTTATGAAGGTGGTTGTGGCACGTGGCACGAGCGGTTTTACTGAACAATAGACAATAGGATTGGTCGTCGAGCTCTATTTGAAAGGTACAAGGTGCTCACAAATATCGGAACACGCCTCTATTGTCAAGGCGCTAGAGTGCGTGTTCAGATATTTTTGATCACCTCGGCAGCTCCGATATATTTAATGGCCACTGTACTTTACAAGACAATCAAGGGCAATGATCATAAAAAAACACACGAAAACTACTAGAGTCAGACCAAGACAAGTCTGCGACGTTTTTGATAGCACACGCAGTGCAAGTGTTATCTTAAACGTCAAACTTCTATGAAATTATGACGTATAAATAACACTTGCACTGCGTTTACTATCAAAATCGTTGCAGATTTGCAAGGGCAGACTGTAACCAAAACATACCGAGTTAGAGTATATCGATACAGAAAAAAAAAACCCGTAAACTCGTCCAATTTTCGTTTATTTTATTCAAATTTGCCTCCTTTTTCTAGACTGAAGTCTAATTTGTCTTTTTTTTTCTCAGAACGGAGCCGATCTGATGGGTGAAGATGTTCTGGCGTTCTACACCAACCAGTGGGAGGAATACCAGTTCAGCTCGCGCGTGCTTAACGGAGTCTGCGCTTACCTCAACCGGCATTGGGTTAAGCGTGAGTGCGAGGAGGGGAGGAAGGTTAGTCTTCTTCTTCCTCGCGTTATCCCGGCATTTTGCCACGGCTCATGGGAACCTGGGGTCCAATTGACAACTAATCCCATGATTTGACGTAGGCACTAGTTTTTACGAAAGCTAGGTCTTATTGGGATCAGTCCGGTGTCCTCACGATGTTTTCCTTCACCGAAAAGCGACTGGCAAATATCAAATGATATTTCGTGCATAAATTCCGAAAAACTCATTGGTACGAGCCGGGGTTTGAACCCGCGACCTCAGGATTGAAAGTCGCACGCTCTTACCGCTAGGCCACCAGCGCAACGCAGAGGGTAGGAAGGTTAGTATTTATACTAAAACCTAATTCGTATACATGATACGAGTTATTTGCATATGCGTAAACTTTTGAGAGGCTATTTCTATCAATAAGGAATAGTATCGGACCTAGTATACCACCCTGTGGAACACCAAATCTATCATAAGATTTTTTTTGCTCAAGTAGTTATAATAGCAAAATAAATTTTATAAATATTTTCTATTCATTATTTTCGTTATTAAGATGTCATTTTAACATCATTATCATTATTGGAATGTTCATATATTTCTTGTCTATGCTATCAAAAGCTTTAGACCGTTCTTATTTTCATTATTCTTTTAACAAGTTAATTTTTTTGGGTGTATTAAGCGCTGTCGGTAATGATTGTGTTATTTTGTAGTATAAACTTATTTGAATATCTTTTTCAGGGTATATACGAGATATATCAGCTGGCATTGGTCACGTGGCGCGACAACTTGTTCAAATGTCTGAACAAGCAGGTCACCAACGCCGTGCTGAAGCTGATCGAGCGGGAGCGCAATGGGGAGACTATTAACACCAGACTTGTTTCTGGGGTGAGTAGAAGTTCGAGGTTCTTATGAAAAGGAGTGTACCTATTGGTTTTTAAAGGGTCGGCAACGCGCATGTCGGATTGTGTAGTATTTATTTATTTTATTTTGTTATAATTCCAGGTGATCAACTGCTACGTGGCCCTGGGTCTGAACGAGGAGGACCCCAGCGCCCGCGGCCAGAACCTCGCCATCTACAAGGACACCTTCGAAGCGGTGTTCTTGGAAGATACGGAGAGGTTCTACACTAGAGAGAGCACCGAATTTCTGAGGAATAACCCGGTCACCGAGTACATGATCAAGGTGAGGCATAACAGTAAAAACCCTAGCTACGCTCTAGTTCTCATGAAACCCACGCAGATTCTTCTAAAAATAACCCCTCGCTACGCTCGAGATTCTTCACAATAAACCCTCGCTATGCTCGAGATTCTACTAAAAAAGCCTTTAGCAACGCTAAAGGTTATTCTCATGAAACCCTCGCTACGCTCAAGGTCAAGAAACTCGCTATGCTCTAGATTTTTCCCAAGAAACCCATGCTATGCTCAAGATTCTTCTAATAAAAACCCTCGCTACGCTTGAGATTCTTTTCAATAAACCCTCGCTATACTCGAGATTCTTTGTGACAAGTTTCGCTACGCTCGAAATTCTTCCTGAAACCCTTCCCTATGGTCAAAATGAAAAAAAAAAATGAAAATACGATGGAAAACAATTATGCACTACATCCGTATGATGTTATATACATTATACGGATGCGCACCTGCGATTCCACATCCAATGTGACGTATACCTAACCCATCCATATATTTGTTCCAGGCCGAGCAGCGTTTGCAAGAGGAGCAGAGACGCGTGCAAGTATATTTGCACGAGACGACCATGGAGCGGCTCGCCAAGACCTGCGACCGAGTGCTCATCGAGAAACATCTCGAGATATTCCACGCAGAGTTCCAGGTAATATGATTTAGAAACACTCACTTAGCTCAAGATTCGTCTACGCGCGCACCCGAGCTGCATATATCGCCATTGTTAGTAGCTCGGTACTACTTACGCCCAAGCGTGTCGTATTCGAAATGGGCAGTTGTGTAAAAGTCTGTGACAACCCTACTGTGTTCTTGTGCGGTGTCGGCATTTACGCAAATATCAAAGGCGTCGGTCCACTGTTACTTTTACACTGACACAGACATAATCATATGCAATCTGTCGAATAAAAAAACTGAAGTGTTGTCTTTATTTCCAGAAACTTCTCGACGGCGATAAGAACACCGACTTGGGACGGATGTATAGCCTTCTCGCTCGCATCCCGGACGGTCTCACCGAGCTGCGTCGCCTGCTAGAGCAACACATCCACGCGCAAGGGCTCCACGCGATTGACAAGTGCGGGGAACCGGCGCATACGGTTAGTGCAAGTCAGCTGCCGCTCCGTTGGCTGATGAGAAATACGACTATCAGGGTCACTTGCACCATTCACTAACCCGGGGTTAACCGATAAACCTGGAGTTACCATGGTTGCCAGTACAATTTGACACTTTACTAACGTTTTAACCGGTTAATCTCGGGTTAGAGGGATGATGCAAGTGGCTCTTAGCCGCTCAAACACGTAGAAAATAGTTTAATTTCCCGATTGAGTTAACATACCAAAGGTATAGCCTGCTCGCTCTGACGGGCTCACCGAGCTGCGTCGTCTGCTTAAACAATACATCTATGACCCGCGAATAAAATTAGTCACCGCTAAAGGCCAAAAGTGTAGTATAGGTCAGCTGCCACTCCGTCGGCGGATTAAAAAGCTGTTGCTACCCAAGAAATATGTTGGAACTCGTTTACCACGAAATATACCATTTTATATTGGTTCCTGCAAATTAAACTTTCTATCACGGTTAATACGCTTTTTCCCTGCAAAATCTTAAGCGGGTTTCAGTGTACTTCCATTTCTTCTCACGTAATTAAAAGTAAAATAAAATAAAAATTAACACTCAAAAACTCGTTATCTTGAAAATCTTGTATTCTAAATTGCACCTTATTTACAGGACCCGAAGGTGTACGTGTCAACGATACTCGAAGTGCACAAGAAATACAACGCGCTCGTGTTGGTGGCATTCAACAACGATTCCGGCTTCGTGGCAGCCCTGGACAAGGCTTGCGGACGATTCATTAACAGTAAGTGCTAATTTGAACCTTATATACAGTATATATAGCTCATTTTTAAGTAACGCCGCCCACGTAGTAGCCCACATTGATAGAATAAGCTGATCATTGAAATATGGGCCGTAACCCCTGCACAGAAGGTTCTAATTTATTGGTTGCATTCAACAACGATTCCGGGTTTGTAGCGGACTTCATTAACAGTAAGTGCTAATTTGAACCTTGTATATAGTATTTATAGCTCATTATTAAGTGTCAGCACTCTACCCCGCCGGGCGACATGGATAGAATAAGCTGATCATTGAAATATGGACCTTAACCCCTGCACAGAAGGTTCAAATTTGTTGGTTGCATTTAACGATTCCGGTTTCGTAGCAGACTTCATTGACAGTAAGTGCTATTTTGAACCTTGTATATAGTATTTATAGCTCATTATTAAGTGGCAGCACCCTACTCCGCCGGGCGACATGGATAGAATAAGCTGATCATTGAAATATGGGCCGTAACCCCTGCACAGAAGGTTCAAATTTGTTGGTTGCATTCAACAACGATTCCGGTTTCGTAGCAGACTTCTTTGACAGTAAGTGCTATTTTGAACCTTTTATATACTAGTACTTATAGCTCATTTTTAAGTAGCAGCACCCCGACGGACTACATTGATAGAATAAGCTGAACATTGAAATATGTGCCGTAAACCCTGCACAGAAAGTGCAAATTGACTCTTTATCGAAATACTGTCCAATCCATATGTTTTCCTCAACAGGCAACGCCGTGACTCGCGCCGCAAACTCTTCGTCCAAGAGTCCCGAGTTGCTTGCAAAGTACTGCGACCTGCTGCTGAAGAAATCCAGCAAAAATCCTGAGGAGGCAGAGCTGGAAGACACACTCAACCAAGTGGTAAGTCATTCATCATTCGCTTGCCCTTATCCCATTCATTTGGGATCGGCGCAGCATGTCTTTTTCTGCCATACCTCTCTCGCCCGTCATCTCATCATTCACTCTCGCTTCATATCATCTCTCGCACAGTCCATCCACCTATTTCTCGGTTTTCCTCTCCCTCTACATTCATTCGTAATACCTTTTTCGTCACATGACTTTCATCCCTCCGCATCACATGCCCGTACCACGCTAGGCGATTGGCTCTTACTTTTTCTACTATGGGTGCAACTTTCAGGCTTCCTCTTATATACTAAGTTTTAAGCATTAAAAAGCGTTAAGCCAAAGATGAAAGATACCCCAAAACTGATGGACTGACTTAACAACCAGACAGCCCCTAGCGAGTTCCTCGTTCTTTCCCATATCCGCCTACGGAGCGGCAGCTGATGTTCATGGTGTTGCATGATACCTCCCTCATTACCGGTTCGTGGTTTAACAACGACCAAATTAGTGGTAAGCACACACAAAACATCCTCTAGACTGAGTATAGTGGCGCTACCCCCTCTGCCACGCATACGGTAATTTTACTGCATGTTCGATTCGAAAGTGTCTTTGTGTGACGTCCGTGTCTTTGAACGGACCAATCACGGCACGGGACTTCGCTCACCTCGTCCCGCGCACCCCCGCATTTTTGGCATCATCGGTTGCATGAAATAATTGCTCTAAACTCGGTCTAGAGGATTCCTAGTCTATGGTTTCATATCATCTCTCACACAGTCCATCCACCTATTTCTCGGTTTTCCTCTCCCGTTACTTCCCTCCACATTTATTCGTAATACCTTTCTCGTCACATAACTTTCATCCCTCCGCATCACACGCCCGTACCACGCTAGGCGATTCGCTCTTACTTTTTCTACTATGGGTGCAACTTTCAGGCTTCCTCTTATATACTAAGTTTTAAGCATTAAGCCAAAGACGAAAGATACCCCAAAACTGATGGACTGACTTAACAACCAGACAGCCACTGGCGAGTTCCTCGTTCTTTCCCATATCCACCTACGGAGCGGCAGCTGATGTTCACGGTGTTGCATGATACCTCCCTCATTACCGGTTCGTGGTCCAACAACGACCAAATTAGTGGTAAGCCATATAGAAATGTTAGGCCAAGTTAACTGCGGCTTGACCAACGGATAAATTTGACCCCACTGTTCTTCAATCAACCAACGGAGCGGCAGCTGACGTTTACAGAAATAATCATAACTTTATCCTTGGTACCGCCCGCGAAAAACTAGGCTATTGTCTATAAGACCGTGCGCGTTGGAGGATCTGCCATCTTGTGGCCTGAATCGGAAACATATGTGCACATGTACATTGCCAAAGCAAGTGCTACCATCTACCGTTCTCGTCTATACGTTTCCTTGTGCTGTGCACAGTAGGTTCTGCCATCTTGTGAGCTACATCGGAAGCATAAACGACCCATGTACGCCTCGGGTAAAAAATCTGACGTCTCCTATGCTGCCCCCTATAGTTCACGCATGCGTCCTAGTGTGGGTCTTAAGGGGCCCACTGATTAACAGTCCGCCGGACGATATCGGCCTGTCAGTTGTTCGGAACTGTCAAAATTTTGTTCTAACTGACAGGCCGATACCACAGTATAATAAAGAGTACTAACGTACAGTATGGACACTCCCTGCCTCCCGTTGAAAGTGCCGCCCACCCGCTCTCGGTTACCTCACAGTTACCGGCTGGCAAGGACGCGACGACGCGGTGCGCAGAGCGGAGGCCACGTAAAATATTCAAATATCAAACAAATCTTTACAAAACCTATCAGATCACTGAAAACAGCACAATATCTATATGAACAAAAAATCATGTTTTTAAATAAATAAATAAATATTGGGGACATCTTACACTGATCAACCTAGCCCCAAACTAAGCAAAGCTTGTACTATGGGTGCTAGGCGACGATATATATACTTATATAGATAAATACATACGTAACGTTTTTAACTTACGTAATATTTTGGTGGCCTGAATTTCCTTAAAAAAATGTGTTATTTCGTTTATACTGATTCAAAATAGGAAACTAATCGTATAAATCGAGCTTAGATACCCAACTTACAGCATAATATGGTTTTATGGTTTAAGATATTTTATTTCTCATAAGATTTTACAAATCACTTACTGAGAAAAACAGAATTATTTTTACTTATATCTAGGTAAGAGGGTAGCATGCAGAACTGTTAACGAGGTAGGTACTCGTACTTACAATAATGCCCGTGGTAACATGCGCAGAGCAACAAACAACCAACAAATAAATAATACGATTCTTATTTCTTCCTAATTCGCGCAATGAGTTTTGTTTTGAGTCATTGAGGTCATCGAACATGACAACAAAATGGCGCAAACCCTAGCACGTCTTATCACACTCACACAAGCATGGTACGCGTTCACCTACAGGAGCTTAGACTGTGTGCGTAGGAACGCGTTTGTTTCATACATTTGATCGCCAGTGTCCGATGTGTGCCGATACGGTGCATTGTTAATCAGTGGGCCCGCTTACTCGGAACATTTTAATACATTAATTTTATCCTATTTGTTCACAGATGGTGGTGTTTAAATACATAGAAGACAAGGACGTTTTCCAAAAGTTCTACAGTAAGATGCTTGCCAAGCGGCTCGTTCAACATATGTCCGCCAGCGATGACGCTGAAGTAAGTGCTCCTTACTATGTCTGTATCTTTAGGTACTTAAATAAAAGTAAATAAATAATTTGTACATTCTCGGGTAGTTATAACATTTATTGATTTACACTTATATTTGGCATTAAATTTGAACAATTTAAGGCTAAAAAACTGGTTTTCAGGCGATAACTTTTGTGTTAATTAGTTTAAAATTAAAACCCTATAGTTCGTTTTTTTTAGCATTAGAAATTAGGTAAACAATCTTGATGTGTCTTTTAATTGAAAAACACATTTTAAAAATAAGTTACAGCAAATATGTAACAATTATGAATCTAATACGATCATTTATATTCTTCTGCTTTCATAAGTACTAGTTTTTTAATTTTAAAAAGCGTTTTTCAATTAAAAGACATGTCAAGATCGCTTACCTTCTTGCAAGTTCTTTCTAATGCTAAAAAAAACGAACTATAGACACGTTTTTCCAAAAAGTTATAGACGAACCCAAGTATGTAGATTTCGTATCGTACATGTAAGATCCTTCACAGCAAACTAGATACGAAAAAAGCGTTTTTTTAGCCATTGTTTAAAAATTTATAAAAAAATAAGTATTCATTTCTTTCAAAATCCAGTAGACAAAACAGGAGATAAAAAATTGAAGAACCGATTACCGTTTGTCTTATAATTGTATCTGTAGTGCAAAAAAAGGAGATACGATTCAAAACTTGTTCAAAAATCGATGAAAACCTCGGGTAGCCCCTTAAGGCCCACTTGCACCATTCCACTAACCCGGAATTAAGCGGTTAAACCGTTAACCTAGTGTCAAATTGTACTGGTAACCATGACAACGCCAGGTTTACCCGGTCAACCCCAGGTTAGTGGAATGGTGCAAGTGGGCCTAAGTCAGACAACCAGGCCAACTCTTCAATGTTTATGTTTACAATATACATGTGGGAGATTTAATTGATTTGTATATTTTCAGGCATCAATGATCTCAAAACTGAAGCAGGCATGCGGGTTCGAATACACGAGTAAGCTGCAGAGGATGTTCCAGGTGTGTAGATATTTATGAACAGTTTGTGTAGATATTTATGAACAGTTAAACAAAGGCTTGTAAGACGCCAAAAGTAGCGCGTCTTCCGTTTAAGACTTTATGAAATCTATTTTTGTTTATATTATAAGTAAATATCCTTTATTAAACCATAAAGTTGAAAAAAATGACAAAAAGCGAAATTCAAGCTTAACACTAGGTAACAATAGATGGTCGGCTAAAAAGCGATCTCCCAGACAACCATAAATTTTCTGTGCCATAAATTTGTGTTTTGTACAATAATATATACATACATACATACAATAAGAGTTTATATATACATACATACAACCTTAGCAGAAAAGTTAAGTACATACCTACAAGTTTGAATGGGTAGTGCCGATATACATACAAATGGACAAACCGAAGACACTAATATTTCTATAAACTTTAAAATAGTATATACACACAAATATAATAAATATATACATATGTACATACAAATATGTTTTCTCTTTTGTCAGGACATCGGCGTATCTAAAGACTTGAACGAGAACTTCCGAAAGCACATGTCGAATAGCTCGGAGCCGTCCCTGCACATCGACTTCAGCATCCAGGTGCTCTCGTCTGGGTCCTGGCCCTTCCAGCAATCATCTTCCTTCCAACTGCCCACAGAAGTAAGTGCAAATCGTTAAAATCACTTATTTATAGGGGATTGCCTACCTCGTGTTACTTAACGGCCTCGTGACCTCGTCCCTCAAGTCATACTCGACCGACAAATTTCGATAAGAGGGATGCGTTTAGATAGAATACTTCATTATATCGGTGTATGCTGTAGTTAGAAAGGGAAATATATTTTGAGGCGTCCCTACACATCGACTTCAGCATCCAGGTGCTCTCGTCTGGATCCTGGCCCTTCCAGCAATCATCTTCCTTCCAACTGCCCACAGAAGTAAGTGGAAATCGTTGAAATCACTTATTTATAGGGGACTGCCTGCCTCGTGTTACTTGACGGCCTCGTGACCTCGTCCCTCAAGTCATACTCGACCGACAAATTTCGATATGAGGGATGCGTTTAGATAGAATACTTAATTTTATACGAAATACTCCTCATATCCTTGATTCCCTGGGCCCTAGGCAGATATTTCTCACACTCTATTTGTCCATTTTAGGCCTACTTGCACCATCCCACTAACCCGGGGTTAAGCGGTTTAACCGTTAACCCAGTGTCAAGTTGTACTGGCAACTATGGTAACTTTCGGTTTAACCGATTAACTACTGCTTATTTGACTACTTATGACTAATGTTCGTTTTTTCGTCAGCTCGAGCGCTCCGTGAGCCGCTTCACAACATTCTACTCGTCTCAACACTCGGGCCGCAAGCTCAACTGGCTGTACAACATGAGCAAGGGCGAGCTCGTCACCAACTGCTTCAAGAACAGGTCAGTCTCAACTCTCAACACGTCTCAACATGTCTCAACACTCGGGCCGCAAGCTCAACTGGCTGTACAACATGAGCAAGGGCGAGCTGGTCACCAACTGCTTCGAGAACAGGTCAGTATCAACACGTCTCAACATGTGAGGCCATGCATTGTTTAAAAAAACCGGGCAAGTGCGAGTCGGACTCCGCACGAAGGGTTCCGTACCATAATGAAAGAAAAACGGAAAAAAATGCAAAAAAAAACGGTCACCCATCCAAGTAATGACCACGCCCGACGTTGCTTACCTTTGGTCAAAAATCACGTTTGTTGTATGGGAGCCCCATTTAAATCTTTATTTTATTCTGTTTTTAGTATTTGTTGTTATAGCGGCAACAGAAATACATCATCTGTGAAAATTTCAACTGTCTAGCTATCACGGTTCGTGAGATACAGCCTGGTGACAGACAGACGGACGGACGGACGGACGGACGGACAGCGAAGTCTTAGTAATAGGGTCCCGTTTTACCTTTTGGGTACGGAACCCTAAAAACATTTATCTCGGCCAGAATTGGGATTGCCATCCTCGTCTTGCTAAGCGTCCTGGCTTCCTCGCCCTTTAAGTTATACTCGACTGACAAAATTCTTTATTTCATTATTATTTAGTTCGTTTTTTTTTAGCATTACAAATAAGGTAAACAGTCTTGATGTATCGTTTTATTGTAAAACAAGTTCTAAAATAAGTTACGGCAAATATGTAACAATTATGAATTTAATACGATCATTTATATTCTTCTGCTTTCATAAGTAATAGTTACTGATTTCAAAAAAGCGTTTTTCAATTAAAACACATGTCAAGATCGCTTACCTTCTTTCTAATGCTAAAAAAAACGAACTATAGCTCGTTTTTTTTAGCATTAGAAAGAACTTGCAAGAAGGTAAGCGATCTTGACATGTCTTTTAATTGAAAAACGCTTTATAAAAATATAAAACTATTACTTATGAAAGCAGAAGAATATAAATGATCGTATTAGATTCATAATTGTTACATATTTGCCGTAACTTATTTTTAAAATGTGTTTTTCAATTAAAAGACACATCAAGATTGTTTACCTAATTTCTAATGCTAAAAAAACGAAGTATATGTATAAGGGTTGTTATAGTAAATATTTCCATCTATTTCAGATACACGCTTCAAGCCAGTACGTTCCAAATGGCGGTGTTGCTACAATACAATGAGAATACAGCGTGGAGCGTACGCCAGTTAGAGCAACATACAGGCATCAAGGGGGATTTTCTCGTTCAGGTAACATTCTGCAAAGTTTCTTAGGCCCCCCCCCCCACATCTGGCGTCTTTCGAGCGTCGGCGTCTATAATTCTATGGCCGACGTCGACGCAGCGTCGACGCTACTGCGCAGCGACGTCATTTTCCATAGCGCTGGACCGACGCCGACAGACGCCGACGCTCGAATGACGCCAGATGTGGGGGGGGGGGGGGGGGCTTAATATACAGGGTGGCCAAAAAATAAGTCACGTTGCCAGGGAGGTTTTGGGATTATACTGAGCCACTTTTACTATGGGACCAACTCCGAAATCGCGAAAAAAAAGGATGATTCATACGTTTTGACTGGTCTATTTTCTATGGGACAGTATTAAATAAATTTCATATACGAAGTAAAAAATTACCAATGCCTTGAATAATAGGGAATATTACGCAAAAGTCTGCGTAGAGGGCGTCACTAGCACAATCAGATGGGCTACCGCGAAAGTTCGGTTTCTGCCTCTCTATCACTCTTGCCTATTCGATCGATAGAGAGGCAGATAATGAAATTTCGCGTTTCGCGGTAAGCCACCTTGAAACATACCGCCTTGATGCATCAATGTCATAGTGAAAACTTGTAAAAAAACTATTTAAGGCCTAGTATATATAAGTTACTCTCTAGTGCTGCACTCTGGCGGCAGAACTTTGCAGTAATACTCCCTAATTAAGCGTAAAATAAGGCTTGCCAGCCTCGTGTTACTTTACGGCCTCGCATCCTCGTCCTTCAAGTAATACTCAACTGAAATTTTCTCATTTCTTCCGCGCTCTGTTCAGGTGCTGCAAATCCTGCTGAAAGCCAAGCTGCTGGTGTGTCAAGAAGACGAAACCGAGCTGACCGAGTCATCCATTGTGGAACTCTACGTAGGATATAAGAAGTAAGTCATACCGACCGACCGGTCACAGAATAAATAATAGTACTAGATACAGAAAATAAGTTCAAAAACTAAAACCCGACTACTGCAAATCGTGCTCTAAAAAGTATGAAACAAGATAGAATTCTTATCTAAAATTATCAAGCAGAAAATATTATATATGTTACCATTTTTTTTTAATATAAAAATACAACGTAATATAATTTACTGAATTTTATATATATTTACAGAGATTCAGAGGATCGCTGTGGTCGTATGCCACGATTATAAACTTAAAAGTAATGTGGCATACGACCACGGCTATCCTCTGAATCTCTGTAAATATATAAAAAATTCAGTAAATTATATTACGTTGTATTTTTATATAAAAAAAAATGGTAACATATATAATATTTTCTGCTTGATAATTTTAGATAAGAATTCTATCTTGTTTCATACTTTTTAGAGCACGATTTGCAGTAGTCGGGTTTTAGTTTTTGAACTTATTTTTTATTTAATTAATTTTGGGGTCATGATTTCGTTACTAACTTTTTGAAGTCACTTTATATTACTTTTGCGAGGGCGTCCTCAGTACAGAAATACACGCAGAGCGCCGCCTATATCGGGCTACGCCCGATTCCTTTAGTGTCTTTGGACCGCGTACGTCGGGTTACGCCCGACACTTTTAGTATGAGGGCGCCGAAGGCGCCCGGTTTTGGAACGCGTACGTCGGGCTACGCCCGACTCTTTTAGTATGAGGGCGCCGAAGGCGCCCGGCTTTGGAACGCGTATGTCGGGCTACGCCCGACTCTTTTAGTATGAGGGCGCCCAAGGCGCCCGGCTTTGGAACGCGTATGTCGGGCTACGCCCGACTCTTTTAGTATGAGGGCGCCGAAGGCGCCCGGCTTTGGAACGCGTATGTCGGGCTACGCCCGACTCTTTTAGTATGAGGGCGCCGAAGGCGCCCGGCTTTGGAACGCGTATGTCGGGCTACGCCCGACTCTTTTAGTATGAGGGCGCCCAAGGCGCCCGGCTTTGGAACGCGTAAGTCGGGCTACGCCCGACTCTTTTAGTATGAGGGCGCCGAAGGCGCCCGGCTTTGGAACGCGTATGTCGGGCTACGCCCGACTCTTTTAGTATGAGGGCGCCGAAGGCGCCCGGCTTTGGAACGCGTAAGTCGGGCTACGCCCGACTCTTTTAGTATGAGGGCGCCGAAGGCGCCCGGCTTTGGAACGCGTACGTCGGGCTACGCCCGACTCTTTTGGTATGAGGGTGCCGAAGGCGCCCGGCTTTGGAACGCGTACGTCGGGCTGCGCCCGTCTCTTTTAGTATGAAGGCGCCGAAGGCGCCCGGCTCTGGAACGCGTACGTATCTTGTAAAAAAATTGACTGTTTCATACATTTTGGCCGATCAGGACTTCTATACCTATTCACGTTATAAAATGTTGCAGGACATTAAAAAAACACCATGTATAGCAGCCAAACAAATTTCTTTTGCAAAAACCTTCTTGTATCGCCGTAGTCGCGTAACACGCGGATAGAATCCAGAGCGCTTTTATTAGATTCATAGTTCGAATCACCTAACCGATAAATTAATGTTTTATCTGGCGCATGCAAGCAAAGCCGGGTGCAAAAGCTAACAATATTTATATATTTGAAATGTGCTATTTGAGCTCTTTACAATGATGTATAACACATCATCATTACTTAATTTTAGATTTTTGGTTCGTGACTTTATGACCTCTAGAGGGCGCAGTGTTCATTTTTTTGTGACGCCATATAGCCTATAACCAGCGGACGATTAAGACGATTCGAATGACACATCGTTTGTTAAATTATAATAAGTACTTTAGAAGTTATGAGGGAACAGATGAACATACATACATACATACATACCCACATACATACCGGTCAAAATCATAACCCTCCTTTTGCGTTGCCGTAGTCGGGTAAAAACTCACTTCTTCTTCTTCCTCGCGTTATCCCGGCATTTTGCCACGGCTCACATAGGAGCCTGGGGTCCGCTTGACAGCTAATCCCATGATTTGACGTAGGCACTAAGTTTTTACGAAAGCGACTGCCATCTGACCTTCCAACCCAGAGGGGAAACTAGGCCTTAGTCCGGTTTCCTCACGATGTTTTCCTTCACCGAAAAGCGACTAGTAAATATCAAATGATATTTCGTACATAAGTTCAGAAAAACTCATTGGTACGAGCCGGGGTTTGAACCCGCGACCTCCGGATAGCAGAAGTTCTAAGGTCCCGTTTTCTAAGGGGACCTTGCATTTTGGAGACAAAGCAAACCGCTTAGAACAGGTGTTCCTGGGGGTGATCTGAGCCGATTAAGCCCGGTTGCCAAGAGGTTCCACCCAGCAGGTGGGCAGGGGAGGGGGGGAAAAGTGGCTCCGGCGCGCCTCACTCTAAGCTATATATCTGCATACATCTAGCAACTATATCAAGTTTGGCGTCTTTTTTGTGTAATTCGAGGATGAAGAATTCATTTCTGTGACTAAATTTTCACTCTTCCATACAAAAAATTCGAGAAATAAAAAAATTAAAAAAAAATCTTTTTACTTTTTTTTTCGAAATCCTCTACATAATTAAAACTGAGGATTTGCTCTAGAAAAAAAATACCTGTGAATAGCCCAGTTATCCTACTATATAGAATAGTAAACTTGTTAAACATTTATTTTCATAACTCTGTTAAAAAAAATGTTTTGTGTAACGCGGCGTACCTGCATTGTAAGAGCGATATGCAGCGTTTAGGATTTTTAAGTATGTTTCGATGGTTTCTGATAAGTTGTTATTCTTCTGGTTGTAGAAAATTACTTCTGGACGTGATATATATACAAATATAAATTAAATGTATAAATATAGATGTTGGGAAAACTTTCGCCAATAGAGTTATTATAAATGTGATAAAATTAACAAAGCAGATGTTTGACAAAAATGCGGGTTAAAATACGAGTAAGATATATATTGTTCGCAATTGCCACTACATGCGCATGGGTCCGTGCATTTTAGTTTTTTCTTAACGCAGTTGCACCTCCCTGCGCATTTTGTTTTGCAGCGGCAACGAATAAGCCCTAAACAAGCAGCAGCCGTCGCAGGTAGGCTTATACATATGGGTTCCCAATAACCATTTTGTTTGGACCAGCTCCAGTCAGCAGGACATGGAAGCCGTTGCTGAGGGGCTATAATCTGTCCCCAAACATAGCCTACTTGGTAAACTGCACGGAGAAATATGTTTACGTGGGTAGGGCATCTTCCATTGGAGGCAGATTCTCTAACTGAAGATTTTTTTTTGTATAAAGTACTTTTCGGCACTCTTTTGCACTCGTACTTGTACCTGATCTACTCGTAAAATCAGTAACAAAATACTATGCATTTTGTTAAAATAACGTTTAGGGGCCAATTCACACCTCGTAATTCAAATCTGTCCATACTTACTATTGTAAGACTCTTACTTGCCATACAAGACAATAACAATTTTTATCAATATTGGCAATGCCTGCTCAATATTGCCTTGTTTGCCGTATTTAAACCCCTCCGTTACGGCAGGAATGCGCTCCAAGCTTGAAATATGCTTTTTTCCCTGTCCATACAAAAAAGAAACAGTGTCGCAACCTGAAAAGGTGTGGATGAATGACAAGACTTCTGACCTTTCTGGTCCTGTAAAATAAATTATATATCTATGCGTTACAAATAAAATCATATATTAAAAGAAAGTTTGCAGTACGTGACCAATTGCCCTGGTGAGCTGTCTCGTATACTGCGGTGACATATTTATTTTATTTACAATTAATGGAGGATTGGCACAGGAAAGAATCACCTGTTCCTCTCGTGCCATGCTATTCCATTTTCTTAAGGTAACGTTTGTAGTTCTTCCATTAATTGTAAATAAAATAAATAAATATGTCACCGCAATAAGAGACAGGTCAACTGGGCTAATGGTCACGTGCTGCAAACTTTCTTTAAATATATGATTTTATTTGTAACTCATAGATATATGGTTTATTTTACAGGACCAGAAAGGATAGTAGTCTTGCCATTCTTCCACGCCTTTTCAGGTTACAACACAGTTTCTTTTGTGTGTGGTAAGGGAAAAAAAGCGTATTTCAAGCTTAAAGCGCATATCCTGGTGTAACGGAGGGACTTCTTCTTCGTTACACTCTTGATAGAGTGGTAGTGGCCATTATGAAAACTTTTGAGCGACTCATTTAACGACACGTCGCCATTCCTCCCGTAGAGCTGCTTTCCGTAAGCATTCGCTTACTGTGACCGATACACTGATTTGGTTTGGTCAGTACATCTCATTAGAGATCTTCCTCTAGCCCTGTCACCTCCTACTCTTTCTTGCACAACTAGACGTTCTGTAGATGTTCCGTCTCGACGAGACACGTGTCGAAAGAAGTTGAGTACCGAGTTTTGCCCGTAGAAAGCAACCGCTCTTTAATGCCAAGCTCCTCAATAATTGATGCTCAGTCCATGATATGCCCAGCATTCGTCTCCAGCACCACATCTCTAGTGCATTCACTTTCTGTTTTTCGGATGCCCTTAGTGTCCATGTGAGACATACAGCATACAGAAAAGTGGGAAATATGAGGGATCTGACAATCCTGGTTTTAGTGGTCCTTGTAATGTTCCGGAGGGATTTAAATACGGTAAACAAAACAACATTGAGCAGCCAATTTTGGAAAAAATTGTTATTGTCTTGTATGACAAGTAAGAGTCTTACAATATTAAATCTGAACAGATTTGAATTACGAGATGTGAATTGGTCCTTAGACATTATTTTGATACTATGCATTGTGTTACAGTGTTCGGATCAGGTACAAGTACAAGTGTAAAAGAGTGCCGAAAAGTACTTTTTACAAAAAGAAATCTTCAGTTAGAGAATCTGCCTCCAATGGAAGATGCGCTACCTACGTAAACATATTCTCCGTGCAGTTTACCAAGGAGGCTATGTTTGGGGACAGATTATAGCCCCTCAGCAACAGCTACCATGTCCTGCTGACTGGAGCTGGTCCAAACAAAATGGTTATTGGGAGCCCATATGTACAAGCCTACCGGCGGCGGCTGCTGTTTGTTTAGAGATTATTCGTTGCCGCTGCAAAACAAAATGCGCAGGGAAGTGCAACTGCGTCAAGAAAAAACTAAAATGCACGGACCCATGCGCATGTAGTGGCAATTGCGAACAATATATATCTTACTCGTATTTTAACCCGCATTTTTGTCAAACATCTGCTTTGTTAATTTTATCACATTTATAATAACTCTATTGGCGAAAGTTTTCCCAACATCTATATTTATACATTTAATTTATATTTGTATATATATCACGTCCAGAAGTAATTTTCTACAACCAGAAGAATAACAACTTATCAGAAACCATCGAAACATACTTAAAAATCCTAAACGCTGCATATCGCTCTTACAATGCAGGTACGCCGCGTTACACAAAACATTTTTTTTAACAGGGTTATGAAAATAAATGTTTAACAAGTTTACTATTCTATATAGTAGGATAACTGGGCTATTCACAGGTATTTTTTTTCTAGAGCAAATCCTCAGTTTTAATTATGTAGAGGATTTCGAAAAAAAAGTAAAAAGATTTTTTTTTAATTTTTTTATTTCTCGAATTTTTTGTATGGAAGAGTGAAAATTTAGTCACAGAAATGAATTCTTCATCCTCGAATTACACAAAAAAGACGCCAAACTTGATATAGTTGCTAGATGTATGCAGATATATAGCTTAGAGTGAGGCGCGCCGGAGCCACTTTTCCCCCCCTCCCCTGCCCACCTGCTGGGTGGAACCTCTTGGCAACCGGGCTTAATCGGCTCAGATCACCCCCAGGAACACCTGTTCTAAGCGGTTTGCTTTGTCTCCAAAATGCAAGGTGGTGGACCTTAGACCCCCAGCTAGGATTGCAAGTCGCACGCTCGTACCGCTAGGCCACCAGCACTTACAGCGCATACAGAAAACTCACTCTTTAACAAAACTCGTCTGTTACGAGCAGGACAGATATGGCCGCTACTCGTAGGTGGCGTTAGCGCCACGCGCGGCTTATGGCTAGCCACCAAAATTGGTGTGGAACGGATGTACTTGTAGCTACCTGTTGCAAAGATGGCGTTCTAACAGTTTTAATCTTCTGTCGAAAGATGGCAGTAAATGTACGGTGGCTACCTAATTTATCTTGACAATGACAGTAACTCTCTATACACTCTATAAAAAAAAAGCCCTTTATTCATTGTAAAGTGTTTACATAAAAAATTTAAAATAAAACTATGACTTATAATATGTGTTTTACTAATGAATCCCTAGTGGGTAAAGGCCTCCTCCATTGCTGCCCATTTGTCCCTGTCTTGTGCTGTCGCTATCCAGTCTGTGCCGGCTGTTCTTTTTAAGTCTTCCTCCCAACGCATTTGTGGTCTGCCCCTCTCACACTCTATTCTCCTTGATTGCAGCAAGAAACTAAGGGTGAACATCAATATACCGCTGAAGACCGAGCTGAAGGTGGAACAGGAGGCCACGCACAAGCACATCGAGGAGGACCGGAAGATGCTCATACAGGTACGCCACCAGAGCACCTAGGTCAGCGGTCTACAAACTAAGGGTGAACATCAATATACCGCTGAAGACCGAGCTGAAGGTGGAACAGGAGGCCACGCACAAGCACATCGAGGAGGACCGGAAGATGCTCATACAGGTACGCCACCGAGGGTGCCTCCCTGTCACACTAACGTACGAATTTACAAGTTCGACAGTAATGCAACACGTCGAAAGCGGTTCGCGGTAGGTCATCTGGCTTATTTAAGAGCCAACAGGAGCGGTCATTTCTCCATACAAACGTACTCGACTGTTTCCTCCGTGGGTTTTGATGCTAGAGCAATAATTTTTTTAACACATATTAATATTGTTAATATCTGTGTCGGACCGTTTTGCTTTTTTTAATATTTTTGTTTTTTAAGGCGCTAGAGCCCTTCAAAAATGGCCAAAATTTTACCTACTGACTACATTGACTATGCCGCAATGAGAGGCGTAGTATTCAAAACTGATATCAATTAGCCAAAAAAGCAAAACGGTCCGACACAGATAATTTCCTAATCATTTAGATTTCCAAAGTTGGTTACGATTGATTTAAGTTTTGTAGGAGGAAACAGTCGAGTACGAAACCTCGATTTTTGAGATTTTTACGCAGTATTTTTCGCCTTGTCCTTATCGCACCAGTTTAGGAGCCGCTTCCGTTAGCGAGACGGGTATATTTACCTAAAATATTTAAAATTCAGCTCCTGTTTCGTCTTAAGATCAGCGTTCAAACTACGGCCCACGGGCTGATTGAAGTGTCATATCCTTCAAGAAAGACCGCCTTCGGGGCTGTCCATAAATTACGTCATCGATATTTGACGATTTTTGACCCCCCCTCCTCTATAATCATCCAAAAATCATGCTTCAAATGACTCCATTTCCTCCTACTTCATGCTACCGTCATCCGATGCCCAGACCTCCCCCCCTAATTTGAAATAACGTAATTCATGAATAGCCCCTTCCGAGGAACCCAAGCGATATCTAACCCACATAATAGTTAAATAATAGTACTATCGTACAGAAAGGGAACTTCGTACAAAACCGAAGTTTGACAGCGGTTCAGGGTCGAATCATGCTGACCCTTTCTATATGGCACTATCCCTTTCGGCTATTTAGGGTTGCCAAAATTCAAGGCATTATCTTATGTGTCGTAGTGTACCAAAATTCAGTTTTATGTAGTTTAGGGTGGCCAGTTACTAACAGTGGCCAGTTACTGGCGTATTACCTACTCTTTTTAAACTAAAATAATTTATTTTAAATATGTACAGTCAAATTTAATACCCTACTGGACATTATTATATAATGAATTTTGTTCTCAGGCGGCGATCGTACGGATAATGAAGACCAGAAAGACGCTGAAACACCAACATCTGGTGGTGGAGGTGCTCAACCAGCTCTCGTCGCGGTTCAAGCCACGCGTTCCCGTCATCAAGGTATACACATAATTCACTATTCCACCCTGTATACACATAAAACTTTTTTTTTAATTAATATTATCTCTGAAACTAGGCGAATTTCAAAAAAGTTTATAGGACATTTTTGTCTCTAAATATGATCAGGAATACGCTGTTAAGATTATTCGGTTTTCTCATGTTACACTGTATATACACACAACATCTTGTATATACACACACACACACACACACAACGCTCTGTATATACACACAACAACCTGTATATAAACATCACTCTGTATACACAATATCATGTAACCTTACAAAATTGCATTATGGTAAAATTAACGGAATATTGTTTTTCAGAAATGCATCGACATCCTGATAGAGAAGGAATATCTGGAGCGCACCGAGGGGGAGAAGGACACATATAGCTACCTGGCGTGATTGCACCAGACAATGTATATGAATTAATGAATATAACAATATTAATGTACGCTGTTATTTATTTCATATACCCTTTCATCACAGAATAAATAATAGTACTAGCAAAGACATAATGTAACTTGGTATAAGATGAATAAAGTCTAAGGAAAAAACGTGCCTCGGAAATCAAGAAAAAGTCATTCTCGAATAGATGGCGCACACACCTTTGGCCTGTCCTCGGCTAGATGGCGTGACGACACCGTTTCATATTTAACAATTTTAACAAATGGATATCAGTGAATGAACATGGATCAAAATGATATAAAAATAATAAAATCATACATTTTTTTTATAATTTTATACGTTTTCGTTTTGAGTTTTAGTCCTGTGTCGATAGATGGCAGTAAATTTACTGTGACTGCAAAATTTACTATGCATCGACCCCTCTATACAATCTATTCTTTTTGGTAATAGGTACAGAAGACTCACTCTCTAACAAAACGCGTCTGTTACGATCAAGACAGATATGACCGCTAGGTGGCGACAGCGCCACGCGCGGCTTATGGCTAGCCACCAAAATTGGTGTGGAACGGATGTACTTTTAGCTACCTGTAGCAAAGCGACGAAATCGCGGAGTGAGCCACGCCTGTCACTAGCCTATTTATAGACCGCGAGCCAGGAGCACAGAATAATTAATAGTACTATCGTACAGAAAGGAAACTTCCTACAAAAACGAAGTTTGACAGCGGTTCAGGGTCGAATCATGCTGTCCCTTTCTAATATATGGCACTATCCCTTTCGGCTATTTAGGGTTGTCAAAAATCAAGTGATTATCTTATCTGTGGTCGGGCACGCAAAAGGAAGTCAAGTGGTGCCAACCCTAATAATTGCTCGGGGCAATGCTGAGCCGAGCGGAGCCGAGTTTGACCGAAGTCAGGAGTTTCGCACCCCTGCCAGGAGCAAATATCGTCAGTCATCGCCTCCCGCTTGATACTTTGTCAGATGATAGTTTAGATGCTATCATGAACTTAAAAAAATAGTCAGCCGTTTGTATCGCGGTGGAAAGACCGTCAGTTGATCACAAAAACATGTATAAAATTTCTTTTTTGTCATCGCCTCCCGATTGATACTTTGCCAGATGATAGTTTAGATGCTATTATAAATAAAAAACCGGCCAAGTGCGAGTCGGACTCGCACCCGAAGGGTTCCGTACCATGATCTATAAAAACGGTCACCCATCCAAGTACTGACCCCGCCCGACGTTGCTTAACTTCGGTCAAAAATCACGTTTGTTGTATGGGAGCCCCACTTAAATCTTTATTTTATTCTGTTGTTATAGCGGCAACAGAAATACATCATCTGTGAAAATTTCAGCTGTCTAGCTATCACGGGCCGTGAGATATAGCCTTGTGACAGACGGACGGACGGACAGCGGAGTCTTAGTAATAGGGTCCCGTTTTACCCTTTGGGTACGGAACCCTAGAAACCGTCAGCCGGTTGTATAGCGGTGGAAAGACCGTTAGTTACTTGCATATGTAAAAAATACCGCTACTAGACACCAGATGTCACAAGTCGCTACTGACGAAAACTGTATTGGTAAAACAATTTACAACTAATATTATAAGCAGAAGGAGTAAAGTAGAGTTCCGGTAATATTAGCTGAAAATTGTTGAGCATTATAGTTTTCGTTCGTCGCGACATCTGTTGTCAACTAGCAGTACTGATAAATTCCGCTTCTTGACGCTAGATGTCGACCACGAAATAACTCGCGTTTTGGTAAGAAACCTGATGTATGGAACACATAGAGGTACAATAATATAGAGAAGACATGGGGGAGGGGCCAAATGACCGAACGAGATACACTTATAGAACTTTCAGTAGGAGTAGCAGAGAAAGCGGTACTATTGCTTGTCCTTGTCACAGTCTCACTTTTTGTTTGTTCCCCACCTTTTTGTTAGTATGGGCTATGGTGGACAACAAATAACCCGACCGAATTACGTAGATTGTTTTTGGTATATTGTCAGGAATGTTAAAACGTGTTTTTAATATGTTCGCATTGCGTATGTTTTGTCCCTCACGGCACACCACTTCTATATTAGGATGCTACTTCTATGATGGAACACCACTCTTTCGTTACTTATATTTCTTTATGCTACCTACTTAGTTAACATTCTCTACCTACTTAAAATTCTACGTTTTACTTTACCCAAAAACGTGCAATCGAGTATTCACAGTAAATCACTTACAAACTTAACAAGCGTTTGTCACAGTACATTAATAATTTACAGTTGGTAAATTAACTCCCTGTTTTTTTGACATAAATGAAAAATTAACTCTTTTCGATTTTTTGACATATGAAAGTGCGTTTAGACTTTACAACCAATAATGATTATATTTTTCTAATTGTTAATGAATATAACAATATATGTATATAAATTTTGATTTTTGGCGAGTATTCTACGACTCTTTATATGCCATATTTAAAAATACCACACAAATTAGGTAAGCTTATAGTATTACGGTACCTAATGTTGATTCTACATACATATCTAGATATCTACCTTTCATGTTTTATGGCTCCACTACTCGATGGGCCAACGCCGGCTACTCCAAGGGACGCAGGCATGAGGTAGAATGAGATAGCAATATCACTTGCTCTCTCTAACGCATAAATGCGTCCCTTGGAGTGGCCGGCGCTGGCCCATCATGTAGAGGAGCCATTACACAATCGTAAAGTTTTACCGTAAGGTGCAGGGGGCAATTTAGACTGCGGGGTAATTTAAATCGAAATATCTTCCATGTTTTACATTATTAACTAGAGTGCTATATATGTCCACATAGCATAAAAGATGTGTTGTGTGTGACGTGCTAATAGAAACAAATACTTGTTATTTCTATTACGTAACAAAAGGTGTACAATTTAATCGACTAAGTCTATCAATTATACATTTTTGCGACTAAAATCGATACCAGCCACTTAATAATGTAAAATATGGAAGATATTTCGATAAGTTAAAATTATCTAGTAGTCTAAATTGCCCCCCCTACACCTTAGTTATTTAAATTTACGATACTGACAGGCGTGGCTCACTCCGCGATTTCGTCGCTTTGCTACAGGTAGCTAAAAGAATGTACATCCGTTCGGCCCCAATATTGGGGTTTGCCATAAGCCGCGCGTGGCGCTGTCGCCACCTAGCGGCCATATCTGTGCTGATCGTGACAGACGCGTTTTGTTAGAGACTAAAAGAGTGAGTCTTCTGTACCTAGTACTATTATTTATTCTGTGATACTGATTAGATCTTTAGACTGTGGTCTAGGCATCCTATCTCCAACAAAGACGTGACGCTGCCAAGGTTCCCGCTCTAACGCTCTTGACCTATTGCAGTTGAGCCGCCTTTGGACCTTGGAGCACTCCACAGACATGGCCAGAAATACTCGAAAATTGGGTACTTTCCTATACTTAAAATAAATTATTTCACACCGTGCACGAAATAAAGCACCAGATCATTATTAGAAAAACATAGATAGCAGTTATTTCTAAACACAATTTCTATTTAATAAATCGGATGGAAGTATAAAAAGTAGGTGAGTTAACTGTGACGTCACTACACACGTTTTCATATAAATTACATATTAGCAAATCGTTTTGACAGTTCTAAAAAAGAAGCTGATTTGACTAGTAGGAAAGTAGCCAAAGTCTGCAGAGATTTTGACAGCAACGCAGTTCTTGTTTATTTATATATTTTGGGGATCGCGGAAACGGCTCTAACGATTTTATTTTTGCTATATGGGGGTTTTCGGGGGCGATGAATTGATCAAGCTAGGTCTTATCTCTAAGGAAAAAGCGCATATTTGAGATTTTGTATATTTTCCGAGCAAAGCTTGGTCTCCCAGATATTAGGTATTGTAGTATACGTACGTCATAATTTCATAGAAGTTTGACGTTTAAAATAACATTTGCAATCCGTGTTATCAAAGTCGCTGCTGAGTTAGCTTGGTCGTGAGACCAAGAAAAGTCTGCAGACATTTTGACAGCACACGCAGTGTAGGTATTATTTTTAACATCAAAATCTATGAAATTATAACGTATAAATAACATGCACTGCGTGTGCTATCAAAATCGTTGCAGACTTCTCTTGGTCTAACTCTACTTTTCCCGTACCTATACGATTTACTTCATTAATAAATTAACATAACGTAACAGAAATGCCCCGTTAAATGACGAAACAAAATTAAAACTATTAAAACCCCGTCATTGCCTTGTTAAATTTAAAAAAGTAATGTCCGTATTACCGCCGCCATTTTCCAGCCAAGATGGCCGCTTGTCAATTAAATATTAAAACCCTACGATGTTCTCGAACCTATTATAGACTGTCCTATTTTACAATAATTATGCACGATTCTTACTGTATAATTTCCTTAAGGAAAGATATGTAGGTATTCTGTTGTTAGGTAGGTATCAGGGACGTATGTTACGATTAAGTAGGTACCTACTTACATATAGGCTCTTACCTATAAGCTGTATATTTAGGTATTTAAATAAAAGTAAACCAAATCTACCCTCAAATGGCTCCATAAGCCAGTTGAGGGTAGATCGAAACATTACGTGATCAAATAATGTAGGTTAAAGTCAGGCCGATCAGTGACAGATCCAGGCGGTTTTGTATGTGGTTGGCAATAAATGTTAGAACTACCCGAAAATGTACAAATCGCGGGTCATGCGCGAGAGCGCTTGAGCTATAGTCCCCACGCTAGCCCAATGCGGATTGGGGACTTCACATACACCTTTGAATTTCTTCGCATATATTGGTATGCAGGTTTCCTCACGATGTTTTCCTTCACTGAAAAGCTAATGGTAAATATCAAATGATATTTCGTACATATAAGTTCCGAAAAACTCATTGGTACGAGCCAGGATTTGAACCCGCGACCTCTACAGGGTGTGTCTGACCATGGGGCTTTAAATCCAGGGCTCGATTCTACTCGCTAAACTGAGCTACTTTTATTATGGCACCAAGCCCGAAATCCCGAAAAAAGTTTTTACTTTTTCATACAGTTTTGCTGATCAGATGTCGACGTTTTCTATGGAAAAGCCAAAAAAAAAATCACTGATTTTAGGGTTGCTCCCATAGTAAAACTAGCTCAGTTTAGGGAGTAAAATCAAGCCCTGGAATTAAAGCCCCGTGGTCAGACACATACTGTATACCTGTATACCTACTTACATGTACCTACAGATAAAATGGGACTGTAGGTGTATTCGGTACCTCCCCTTATATATCAACTGTCAGTTCGAAAAAGGAACAAATATAAATTTCAAATATGGAGCCGCCGAATCGTGACCGGCCGGCGGCGGGCTGCGATTGGTCGACGGTTGTTCTTATTGCTCAAGCGCAATGGGGCTAGCCAAGACAGTCGTACATCGACAAACGCAACACGAAAAGTACATACACACCTAAGTTTATTTGTCAAAAATATATTTTTGATACAAGCTTTAATCGCTAACTAGTCAGCAGCAGAAATTGTTAAGCGGGCGAGGTGTTCAAAATTACCTTGACGCTCTTTTATTTTATTAACAATAAAGTCGCGTCAAGATCATTTTGAACACCTCGCCCGTTTAGCAATAATGCTACTGACTGTATTTTTCATTCAACAGGCAACTAATAGTCATCGAGACAATTCTATTAGTAAATCCGAACCACCCCAAACACCAGTGTTGCCAACTTGCCATAAATGATGCCAGATCTGGCATATTTTCACTCGGTTTGGCACCAAAATTATCCATTTAGCATCTGGCATATTTTTTAGCATAATTTAGTCCAAGCCAAGTTTGCACCAACTTGGCAGAAACAATATGCGCCATCGCCTTATGCGGTTCATATTTTCACATGAATTTTGATTTTTGTGGACGGATGGACGTCGACGGTCTATATAAAGTTGGTCAAGCAGATCTTGTCAGTAGAAAAAGGCGGCAAATTTAAAAAATGTATGTGTTTTAAGTGTCTAATTTCAAGTGACATTTTAGCATTTTTTTTAGCATATTTCTAAAATCTTTGGCATAATTTTGGCATAATCTAGACATTACTCCAGCAACACTGCCAAACACAATTAGGTTGCGTTGTTTTATCACATATTTCCTATAGTCACCTGTGTCCATCATCGGATCAGCTCGATGGTATAATAATATTCCACTATTGATAATAGTGGAATATTATTATACCATTATAGTACTTTATAATGTTATTATACCAATATTATACCATTATAGTACTTTCGTATAAGGTTTCAGCTCAATCGGATGAAGGGAAGTGGGTCTAATTCAGCTTGTAATATAAGGTTGGTTGTAAAATTTATCGCGATGACAGAGGGGCTACCGCGAAAACCGAAATTCGCAAATTGTGGGGATCTTTCTCTTTTACTCCAATGAAGGCGTAATAAGAGTGACAGAGAAAAATTTTCGCGATTATAGCCTAGATACTACGGAAAGGCAAGTGACTATTTCCATATACTAGGACTTACCTTAGGAACCCTCGATTGTTAACGGGATAAATAAATAAATAAATATTGGGGACATCTTACACAGATCGACCTAGAACCAAACTAAGCATAGCTTGTACTATGGGTACTAGGCGACAATATAAACATATATAGATAAATACATACATAATATATACTTATAGAAGACACCCATGACTCAGGAACAAATATCTGTGTTCATCACACAAATAAATGCCCTTACTTCGAACCCAGGACCATCGGCTTCACTCGGAGGTCACTATCCACTAACCTTGCCAGTCGCAATTAAAGGCAATTGAAGAAAAACTATTAAAACAAATGCCGAACAAAACTCTGTAAAACAAGATTTTATTGATGCTTTGATATACCTGTAAACAAAACAATAAGTAGGTACGATGATTCCATCATCATCATCATTGGCCTTTACGTCTATTGCAGACGATTTATGGTGTAACATACATTACACCGCCTGGGACGGAATTAAGGAAACGCAGGGATGCCCAGCACCTGTATTACCCTCTCGGCTTCACTGTCTTATGCCACAGGAAAGGCGAGCCAATACGTGCGGAGACAGGTCAGCTGCAGGAATCTGCCGCATATTTCAGGTTGGACCCTACTCGCGCCTTACGGAAACTCCATTCCGGGTTTTATTTTGGAGTATCCTTCTCCTAGATGGATTGCAAACCAATGCTAAGAGGACCATCTCCCCTGTGACGAAATAGCTTCTTGCTTCGTTTGTGGACTTAATCGCCTCCTACGACACCCTATCCTATGTGAAGGTTGACGCTATTATAAAGCCGGCCACCACACGGCAGATACGATGATTATTGTGTGGTTATTTTTGCCACCCGCTTTGCTTAACTTTTCACGTTTTTATTTTCCTTAATATACTTTTAATCTGCCCCAATAATCCTTTCATCCCGAATTAAAAGCATCATAAATCTAACACTATGTCAAAAACATCGAAAATATGTTAAACGCAACAATTTAACTTAAAAAACATTTACAATATCCGAATAAAAATTCTCCGAATTCATCGAAAATCCCTCATCTTTAAGACTTGGTATTAAAGTTCAAATTCGTTCGGCAAAAGTGAGTGAATGTATAAAAGTATAAATCAATCAAAGAGCTCAGACCCATGATTACCAGTCAGATGGTGCGCGTTCGATGCCAGACGGGCATCAATCAAAACTTCTCTATTTTGCTTTGTGATTTACAAATCGTACTTGTTATGTGGTTGTTATTAATGTTGGGGATGGTATAATAAATTGTGTGCTTATGTAAGCTTTAGCATATGGAAAGTACAGTTTTGAAGGGGTATAAGTATAGCTATTAGATACTTATATTAGGTATCTTATTGTCCTATTACTGTTACTTTTACTATCTTGGTTCTACTTGCTTTATGTACATTTTAATATTCTTCGCATGCCATAATTTTATATTTTTAACCGATTTCATAAAATAAGGTCCTCAATTCGTCGGAATCTTTAACTGTAGTCACTTTGTTCTATAGTTAGACCAAGCTAAGTTGGCAGCGATTTTTATAGCCCCGCTGTGCAAATATTATTTTAAGCGACAAACTTCTATGAACGTTTAAATAACACTTGCACAGTCAGCGCTATCAAAATCGCTGCCAACTTAGCTTGGCCTAACTCTAGAACAAAATGACTACTTAAAGATTCCGACGAATTGAGGACCTTATTTTATGAAATAGGTTAAAAACCTAAAATTATGGCATGTGAAGAATATTAAAATGTACAATACAAAGTACTTCGAATAAATTGACAGATTAGAAAATGAAAGAAAATTCAATGACAATCTTCATAACATAATGACAATAATTATTGATGACATGGCGATCGCCGGTCGTTATTGGACGTCATACGATCAAATCGAGGTGTCAAAGACAGATGCACTGCTCAATTAAATTAAATGGCGGTGGTGACCATTATTTACCAAGTTTCGTGGACAGTAAATATGGACGTCTCTCTAAGTTTCAATTTTGAAAAATCTACCAAGAGTATCAAGTCCATCCACTGGGCCTTACTGAAAATCAGTGTTGCAAAGTGTGCCATGCGGCTCATACTTAGAGCATTTAATAACTGGAGTCTCCTTTAAGAGCTTACCCCTCTGCCGAAAAACTTGCACAATTGTGCAAACTTTTGTATGATGTACGTTACGTACAAATCATGTAGAGATGTGACGTCCCACGGGTAAAGGTACCTTATGGCGGTTGGCGCTTACGTTATTATTAACGCCGCTCCAATATTATTGCGGCGCTATGCGACGTAAGCGCCGGCCGCCATAAGGTACCTTTTTCCGTGGAACGTCACAAATAATAGTACATTTGACGTCCCCTCCCCCGCAAAAATCGCAGTCTGTTTCGTACAGAAAATGACAGCCATGACCTCTCTAATTACTAAATGCTCACACCAAGCTCAGTGAGGACCATTTAGCGCAACTCTTAATTTTGTAATTTTTCTTAGATGCTTATCTTAGATCTTATCTTAAATGCCATAGACACTACCGGCGCTTTAGTCATTTATGTCAACTTCCGCTATTTTGAACATTTTCAAAAAACGGAACGTGAGAAAACTGCTAGTCTGTGCGGAAAGAGAAGAGTCGTGAAATATATGGGCTCCCTTACATTCCACGACTCTTCTCTCCGCACAGACTAGCAAAATTTCTCTAGAATTTGTTGAGGTTGAGAAATGCGACCGATGCGAGATGCGAGTATATATTTGATATTTACTAGCGTTTCTGTGAAGGAAAATATCGTGAGGAAACCTTCATACATCTGCGAAGAAATTAAAGGTGTATGTTATATCCCTAACCCGCATTGGGCCAGCGTAGGGACTATAGCCCAAACGTCTCGCATTTCGTAAATAAATGTTATCTGTAAGGGTTTTGGTTTATTGTTATAACTATATAAATGGCTGTAATTATATAATATTTGATAATTTTAAAATGTTAAAGTGGTTTATACTTATTAAGTTTTCAAATGTAATTATTTTTAATATGCCTTCATGGATTTGCATGCTGTTTGTACACAGCTGAAAAGGTGAAACAAAATACTGTTTACTTACATTAAGACCTGTAAAGGTTACCCTTTTTTTGCAAATAAATTATTGTTTGTTTGAGGAGGCCTGTGCCCAGCAGTGGGACGTACATAGCCTGAATTACTATTATAATAATTTGTCACCACCTCGTGGTCGCCCTACCGCGATGACACTAATCGATCGACCACCTGATCAAATTTGCATCTTAATTGTCCGCGTAATGTCCGATTTTATCGCTGGCCGCATACGATAATGCCATTTGTCAAACCTGCCCATTTATCCAGGGATTCTAGGTTTTCAATTTATTAATTTATTTATTAAATTTATTAATTTAAATTATAATAGATATGGAATACCAATACCAGTATCCGTAAGTCTAGAGTGCTCACTCATATCAGTTTTGATATTAAAACGACTATTATTTTCACAGTCGACATCTAGCATCGAGTAGCGGAATTATCAGTACCGCTACTTGGCAATAGATGTTCCGATGACCGAAAAGTGTAATGCTCAATAATTAAAAAAAAGGGCAAAAAATTCCCACTACTCCTGGAATGGAGCAAACTCGGATTACACTAATTTAGGAGCAAATGAAGGTATTAAGACATTTCCAGCTTGCTGGGAATTAATTCATGGAGAAAATCTTATTTGATTGGCCTATTAAGCTATATCAAAAAGAGTAGATAGTATAGAGTCCTCCCATAGTAAATTTTGTAGTCACAGTAAATTAACTGCCATCTATCGACACACGACTAAAACTCAAAACGAAAACGTATAAAGTTATCAAAAAAATTTATGTATATGGATAAATGATTTTATTATTTTTATATCATTTTGATCCATGTTCATTCACTGATATCCATGTGTTAAAATTGTTAAATATGAAACGGTGTCGTCACGCCATCTAACTGAGCATAGGCGAAAGGTGTGTGCGCCATCTATCCGAGAATGACTTTTTCTTGATTTCCGAGGCAAGTTGTTTTTCCTTATACTTTATTCGTCAACGAAGTTATATATATCTTTGGTCTGAATATATAACATTCTCAAGGGTGCATTTCATTGGGGATTCTACCCTTTTAAAAAACTAGTGTTCATAGACAAAATTATTAGCAAAACGTGTTTTACTTCCGGTAAAAATGGCGGATCGCAAAAGCAATACGAATACAACATGGCGCCAATATGAATGACAGTTGCATTGCTATCGAAATATACAGGGTGGTACAATTGACTGTATTTAAAATATATTATTTTACAGTAGGTACATATGGTCCTACTTTCCCGTACTAGTGCGTAAAATAGCACTTTTCGTGCGTATGTCAAAGTTTAAACGGCCATATTGTACTGTAAAACGTTGTACGATACACGTGCGAATAGGTAGTTCGCAACTCGTGTCGATTTAAATCACTCCCTTCAATCGTGTTTTAATTTATCGCCACACGTAAATAACTATCACAACATACATGAAATAAAGCACCTGAAGCTGAATAGAGAAACGTAGACAGCAGTTATTGTAAGACACAATTTCTATTTTAAAATCCGTATAAATCTATAGAGAGTAGGTAATTTGATTGTGACGTCACATGCTTGTGTTTCATATAATTCCAGAGTAGAAAAATCGTTTAGACAGTTCGAAAAATGAGTTTCATTTGACATTTAAATATTTTACAATGAGGAACATCGATCATGTGATTTAGACCTGGAGTCTCCAATATTTCGACCTGAGGGCCACTGCCAATTTCCTTTTTGCGGACTGGATTAATAGGCCCGCAGTCCATATTTATGGATATTCGTAAAATATCTGAAAACCTGCTTCTTTTACTATAAAAATTCATGGCTGTAGTTTGGAGACTCTGGGTTACACAAAGCTTTATATGTACAGTCGCCATCAGATATATCGGAGCGGCCAAGGTGTTTACAATATCTGAACACGCACTCTAACGCGTTGATAATGGAGCATTCCACGAAATTGTCTACCATTTGTCCCGTACAAACGCGATTTTCTGAAGATTTGCAGATACAAGAGTTTCCTTTTCTATGACAAATGGTCAAAATTATGCGCAGAAAAAGAATTGGCTACTTTAAATGTCGAAAAAAAAGTCGCAACACAGGAAATAAAATGCGTTTGTACGGGACAGCCCGTGGAATGCTCCTAATAGAGGCATGCTCAGATATTTGTGAGCACCTTGGCCGCTCCTATATATCTGATGGCGACTGTATCACACTTAAAACACTAAATACCTACAGACTGTATTCAGACTTCAGAACACCCTGTATAGCGGCAGGAGGGCCGCGGTGTGTAATTAGTCCTAATTACTCCGAACCACAGGCCGCGAAAAAAGTACAGTCGGCGTTAAAATATACCGCAAAGAAATAAAGTTCAAAAAGCCTCAACTGTACCTACATAGACATCGCAATGCATTGTAGCTATTATTTAATAATAGTTTTAAAATAATATAAAACTCTATGGAAAACAAGCATACAGTCTAAAATTATGACTTCCGAAAAATAATAAGCGGTTACTGAAGCCTATAGATGCTTGTACCTCCAGGAGAAAGAGGAACGAAAGAATGACATAAGTCTAGCAAAGTGCAAAGTTCTCAAAATTTCCGAATCTTTCTGGATTTTTTCATGAGTAAAACTCTTTTGCAAGTTTCCCTTACTCCCGGTGAGATTAGGGATTATTGCTCAATGTTCATAGAGTCAGAACAAGACAAGACTGCAACGATTTTGATATCACATGCAGTGCGGGTATTATTTACCTATACGTATCTCGAGGTCCCCCTGACCAAAATTTCAGCGCGCTAGGACGAACTTGAATTTTTTTTTAAAGTCGGCCATTTTGAATAGAAAATGGCGGCGTCAAAAACTGCCAGGGTCCCTCTATGACATTTGGTCGCGCACCCCCCACCTAGGTCTGACCGTTTGGCCGGGCCGTCATACATTTTTCTGACCGGAAGCGGTAGACCAACATTTTCGGAATTTTTTGGGGGTAAGGACTACACCTAAACTATCGCGAATATTCATGGTATAAACTACGATAAATAAATAAATTCTCGTTCTCGAGAACATGCTCAGAAGTTACCGAGAAATTCTCATGTGGAAAGTTTCGCAACTTTGGAAAGTTCTCGTGAGTGCATTGCTACCTATAAGTACGTAATAATTTCATAGCAGTTGGACGTTAATAACACTTGGCACTGCGTGAGCTATCAAAATCGTTGCAGGCTTATCTTAGTCTAACTCTAGCTGTTGACAACTGCTTCATTTAACATTTACGTCACTCATTGACGTATATTTCAAGAGTAAGTAATAGAAATCGAAACTACGAGTAACTATTATAAGAAGGTTTGGCAAGAAACGTGCAAAACCGGTCAAGTGCGAGTCGAACTCGCGTCCTAAGGGTTCCGTACTGCACACATTTTCGAACGAGCGAGAACATTTCATGGGAATTTTGAAATTTTTGATAATTCTCTTCGTCATATTGCTACATAAAGGATGACGCATGTTAGACCGTGTCGTGTCCGGGCCGGAGCTTCTGGAGCTTACTTTTCTATGACATGACAGGCGATCACGTGATGTTTTCCATAGAAATGCTCCGGAAGCTCCGGCCCGGTCTAACGTGAGTCATCCTTAAGTCTCCCTCTATCACCTAAACACGACTTTCGGTTACATTTGACAGCCTACAAATATCCATAAGCGCGGTTTCGGCTACCATCTCACAAGATATAATTATAAAGTAGTAAGCCCCGTAGCTAACTGCAATTAAAAATGCTGTGGGTGTGTCCATTAACTGTTCAGCTTGTAGCCACGTATCATTAAGTTTTATGTTGTTTTTAGAAGTCACTGAAGTTTAGAATGGCCTCTTACTTTCCCGACTTTCTCAAAAAAAAGTAAAGACACGTGTAGGATCTGTTGAACTTGATATATATAGTCGCACCAATAAAAGTCTGCAGCGGATTTGATAGCCCACGCAGCGTAAGTGTTATTTTATACGTCATAATTTCATAGAAGTTTGACTTTTAAAATGACACTTGCACTGCGTGGGCTATCAATATCGCTGCAGACTTTTTACGGTCTGACTAATTACCTATGACAATTCTGTACCCCTACGGCTCGATTCGGGAAATGAATTAGAGATTAACTAGATACGATATGGTAAAGATATGTGACGTTCCACGGCAAAAGGTACCTTATGGGGGCTGGCGCCGCGATTCGGGAAATGAATTAGAGATTAACTAGATATGAAATAATAAAGATATGTGACGTTCCATGGCAAAAGGTACCTTTTGGAGAAGGTCTTATTCAACAACCAAGTCATATGGAAAACTGGATACACAATAGGATACACACATTGAATATCCGTTCTTAAATACTCCCTCAGAATCGAACCACCAAACGTACAATTATACCTCTACATAACTACATATATAACTAATACCGTAATTACGTATGGTGGAATTTCTTTTCGCGATTCCCACGTTCCGCTTGGAATAAATAAAATACGAAGGATTTTGGCTTTTACTTTCCATTGGTCAAGGATAAGTGTGGGGTCCGTTAGATGGTAATGGTTAAAATAATGGTTAATGGTGATTATATTAATATCGGCCTGTGTAATCGGTTTATTTATTAATCGATATTAAACTTAATTTAACCAATTTGTTTAAAAATAACTGTCATACCTCACCTTAACCCTTCCTTAACCCTCTAACATAGTTTATTGTATGATTAATTCGTTCGCGTATATTCTGTAGTGTAGACATCGCAAAGTTAAGATCAAGAAAAGCAAATTTTTTGAACAACAATATTTTGTTGTTCTGCAATGAGACTAATGAGTAGGATTTCGATTTTAATAGGAGAAAATGGGATCCTTATTATTATGGGATTGTACGTTTTTCTTTGTGTGAATATTAGTACATTACGAAATTCGCAACGAGTGATAAATTGAAACACGACGAAGGGAGTGTTTTAAATCGACACGAGTTGCGAATTACCTTTTCACACGTGAATTGTACAACTTTTTACAGTAGGTACATATAGTAACAGCACCAGTCATGGGACATTTAAGAGGAAATTTGGAGTATTTATAATATTTCCCGTATACATGTGAATGGTCTACCGCTTAGCGTGTTAAAAGATGAAAGTCCTATTCGTCTTTCATGTTTTAGGCGTGTTGTATGAAAGATTCAGCAATTAGTTTCGACATATTTAACAAATTAAAACTATGCTTTTTTTCTCCAGTCATGGACACCAAAGCTCCAGTAATGGGCCCCCGGTAATGGACGTGGATCCAGTAATGGGCCCCCTATAATGGACATTGCTCTATCAGTATAAAATATTGAAATGGGGAATAAGTTACGGCAAAAAAATAAATTTTTGGTATAAGCTTTTATCGCTGAATGTATTTTTCTTTCCACAGCCAATTATTATTGTATTACATCCATCGAGACAATTCTAATATACCCAAACACAATTAGTTAGGGTTTATTGCGATAAAGTTCCCAAGGCTACCTCCTGTCTCCATCATCAGATTAGGTCCATGTTATCATAATATTGCATTATCATCCGATTTGCATACTTAATTACGTACTTACACAAAATTTCAACTGAATCGGAAATCGAAAAGTGGCTTAAATTCAGCTACCAAGATTGGACCCACACTAACTAACAGGGCAAGTTAAATAAAAGTTTGGAACAACGATATTAATTTATCCGAAGTCCGAGAATACCTCCTGATTGACATATATCGTAACTACATTTTACTTCTGTATTGTTTAAACATGAAATTATGGCATGGCAAGCATCATTCTCTCAATTGTCCCATCATAGGAGGTACGCAGTTTTACAGCTCCTATAATGGGATTGGGCCAAATACCACTATTTTTTTACATCTGTGGAGTCACAACATAGTGTGTTGTATACCTTATCTCATGGTAAATGCAATTAACAAAACACATTCTAGTTTTCATCAAGTATTAATTAATTGAAATTTAATAAATTAACTCACCTCTCTTAGCGAAGTTGTTAAGAATTCGTAGTGGTATTTTTTTTCAGTGACATGACAACTTTTGGGTTGACGCAAATTTCTTAAAAAGCAACCAAATTTAATGAAACTTCAAACTGAAACAGCTCTAGGACTCTTATTTATGATAATATACAGCCAGTGTTTATAAACTACTTTTAGATACTTATTTTAGAGGAATTATGTTTTTTTGTTCCATTACTGGTTCCACGTCCATTATAGGGTATACTACTATAATGGCCCTTTAAAGTTTTGATCCATATGTACTGTAAAAAATGAGAGAGGCTGTATCAGGGACACAGCCGCTATGGCTGACGTGAAACGTGGTGTGGACCGCCAATGCGAAGGCCGAAGGCCGAGCTCCGCGTAGGGCCGAAGGCCCGAAGCGTCCAGGATTTAAGTGCTTTAACATAGAACAATAGTAAAAGTGTCTAAATGCGAAGGCCGAAGGCCGAGCTCCGCGTAGGGCCGAAGGCCCGAAGCGTCCAGGATTTAAGTGCTATAACACAGAACAATAGTACAAGTGTCTAAATGCGAAGGCCGAAGGCCGAGCTCCGCGTAGGGCCGAAGGCCCGAAGCGTCCAAGATGTCAGTGCTTAAACACATAACAATATTACAAGTGTCTAAATGCGAAGGCCGAAGGCCCGAAGCGTCCAGAATGTTAGTGCTTTAACACAGAAAAATAGTACAAGTGTCTAAATGCGAAGGCCGAAGGCCGAGCTCCGCGTAGGGCCGAAGGCCCGAAGCGTCCAGGATTTAAGTACTATAAAACAAAATAATAGTACAAGTGTCTAAATGCGAAGGCCGAAGGCCGAGCTCCGCGTAAAGCCGAAGGCACGAAGCGTCCAGGATTTAAGTGCTATAACACAGAACAATAGTACAAGTGTCTAAATGCGAAGGCCGAAGGCCGAGCTCCGCGTAGGGCCGAAGGCCCGAAGCGTCCAGAATGTTAGTGCTTTAACACAGAACAATAGTACAAGTGTCTAAATGCGAAGGCCGAAGGCCGAGCTCCGCGTAGGGCCGAAGGCCCGAAGCGTCCAAGATGTCAGTGCTTAAACACATAACAATATTACAAGTGTCTAAATGCGAAGGCCGAAGGCCGAGCTCCGCGTAGGGCCGAAGGCCCGAAGCGTCCAGAATGTTAGTGCTTTAACACAGAACAATAGTACAAGTGTCTAAATGCGAAGGCCGAAGGCCGAGCTCCGCGTAGGGCCGAAGGCCCGAAGCGTCCAGGATTTAAGTACTATAACACAGAACAATAGTAAAGTGTCTAAATGCGAAGGCCGAAGGCCGAGCTCCGCGTAGGGCCGAAGGCCCGAAGCGTCCAGAATGTTAGTGCTTTAACACAGAACAATAGTACAAGTGTCTAAATGCGAAGGCCGAAGGCCGAGCTCCGCGTAGGGCCGAAGGCCCGAAGCGTCCAGAATGTTAGTGCTTTAACACAGAACAATAGTACAAGTGTCTAAATGCGAAGGCCGAAGGCCCGAAGCGTCCAGGATTTAAGTGCTATAACACAGAACAATAGTAAAGTGTCTAAATGCGAAGGCCGAAGGCCGAGCTCCGCGTAGGGCCGAAGGCCCGAAGCGTCCAAGATGTCAGTGCCTTAGCACAAAAAAATAGTAAAAGTGTCTAAATGCGAAGGCCGAAGGCCGAGCTCCGCGTAGGGCCGAAGGCCCGAAGCGTCCAGAATGTTAGTGCTTTAAGACTGCATCGAGCAAAATCAGCGAAAAAGGCAGTCACCGTTTAGTGGCTAGCGTCCACATCTCTTGATAAATTTTTTTATAATAAATATCATTATTATCCCAAAGAGTGTGTTTACAACGAATCACCCTTGAAAATTTGAAATCATTTACAATATAATAAATACACTCATGCAAAGTTGTACCTAAAACGAGATGAACGAGTGTCAGCGTTTAGTAAAATTTGTATAAAAATTTCGATGCTCAAGCTATAAAATCGAGTGATTTCGAAAGCCAGATAACTGGACTACAACGAATCAGGCTTTTCCTATTTTTCCTCTTAAAGACAACAGAGAAACTCAATCGTAAACGTAAACTTTCGTAAAATTTCCATACATCCGCCATATCTGTCAAATTCTCCTTTGAATCAGATGCCCGCTGTGGGCCGTCCGGAGCGGACGCGTACTTAAAATCTCCCATTTTGACAGTTCATTTATGACATAAATTCATGTCCGTATACGAATGATGATACCAGTGAAAAACTGTGTTCAAAATAAATAGGGTAAATGAATAATGTCACACGGAGATCAAGAGTCATTAAAATTTTGATTTGTTTTTATTCATAAGTCATAATACTTTAAAAATATAACAAATTATATAAAAAATATACGAACACAACCAAATCAGTGTAATTAGTTTCTTCCTAATTCACTAAAAATGAAAAAAGTTTGAAGATTTGTTTTATCTTATTGGAATAAATTTTCATTGTGCTGGCATTCATATTACGTCATTTTAAAAACATATATGACATAATGTCAATATACTAGATAGACAATTTATCAACAAATTTCTTCACATTTTAACGTAAACAATATAAATTATTAAAATTTTATTTATGAAGACGAAGCAATGTTGTTCACATAATATCAGCAATAAAATTCTTAGTTTCAACCAGTTTTGTTGCTATTCTGAGAGCTATCACGTGCTTTGAAAGTTAATTCAATGATATATCATCAAGAAATTGAAATCAAGACTCGACCTGCAGTCTCAGCGAGTTTTTGTGGCTATATTATCAGTTGAAAGAACGATATTTAAAGCCAATACCGCAGTGGTCTGGTTTACGAGTACCTATATTGGTTCCATGTGACGATTTTTATATAAATGTATCTATCAAATTAACGTGCTTTTATTTCATTGATATTCGGTGCAAAACGATAACTCAGTAACGAAAAATAATTACTTATCAGAAATGCCTTAGGGTTTTTTTCAGTGAACGTATAGGTATTTATGAGGTCTTATGTCTTATCAGTGTGGCTTTGGCCTTTGGACATTTTTGTAATGCTTTGTAATAAGGTAGGTGAGGTATCTATATCCCTAATTGTAGTAACCTTTTTTTGAATGAATTACAATTTAATTATTTAAATAAAAAAGTGGTCTACAAACATACATATCCGCTCGGTCCGCTAAAATAATTTAAGTGCCCTACATAATAGGTATATTTAAGATTAACAATCAGTAAACATCATTAATTACGCTCAAATGCTTGTTTCAAAGGTATAAAAGTACAATTTGCTAAGTAAACTGTCAATCTACATTAATTATAATAGATAGACTCCTAGAAGTCAGCTTACTGAAGATTATGAACAACATATATTATAAGTACTTTCTAAATAAAATACAATTTGTTTTTCCATGACTCATGTAGGCCGTATTTTACTATAGACCATTTTAAATTGAAGATGAAATTAATTCATGATAAAAGCTAATAAGGCCCGGTAATATTTTCTATTATTCTTGAACTTATGTTCAAGTCAGTGTTCAACTGTCAGTGCAAGTAACAAGGCCCGGTTCCGAACCAACATGGTATGGTTTTTTTATAAAACGTGTATTTTTCAAAAGCGCCGGAATATTTTTATAACTATTTTGGTATACAGGGTGGAAAGGCACGACGATCCTTCCCGGAAGTATTAGGTCGTTTAAGTGATACAGAGCAGATTGGTAATGGTAAGAATCGTTAATTGAGTAAAAAATAAAAATACCAAATTTTCTACATTTTAACTGTGGTGATAACCCTATAGCATGTGCCCATGACGGCTAGGTTAAGGATCTCCGTCGGGAAAGCTCGGGACTTTACGCTTTTTTCCGATCATTGACAGAATCGCAATGATGTATGAATGACGCATAAATGACAAATAAATCAAATGAATGCAAAAATATTACAAACAATTTTATTACTTCCTTAGATAATTACTTTTTGCCAATATTAACACTATCTTCTCTTCACATACGGTTTTCAAATGTACCTCCGTGTCTTATAATGTACGCCGCAGCCTGCACCCGAGCCCGCGCACATTGCCCATGCGATAGCTCTTCGTCATTTTTCCTCCGCAGATTGTCAAAAGCAGCAATTAGCCTTTAATGTCTCATTTCGTCCGCAGTTTCACATTCCGTTTGGTACACCATATCTTTTACACAGTCCAACAAATTTAAATAACCACGAGCATCTAACAACGGTATTTTTATTTGAAGAATATGACATTAGATAAGTAAAGTTCAATGACAATTTAATTTCAAACATCAGACGTCTTGTCTATTTTCTGCCACGCAAGAAGGTTTGTTAGTTAGGTATTTAAGAAGTACCTATTTATTCTTGATGTATTCTTAGTAGATATTTCATTTTTGCAAATTCATTTGGTCTATCAGACACAACCTACTTGTATTTTTTTATTATTTTAGATAGTTTCCAATTATTCGAAAATAATTTTGTGAAACGTGTTAAGAAACTAAAACCTTTTTATCAGTCAAGGAAACCAGAGATATTTATAAGACGATTGCGTGCTTTTGAGTGGTTGTCAATGTCACAATTTAAACTGTCGTTGTAAACAATGTTGTGGTTAGTATTATTACTATTAAGGAATAACATAACTACTTCATTCAAGTATTGAACAAGTGGAACCACTAAGACAGCGAAAATCCTGCAACGATTCTTACCGTGTTGTAAGCAGACCTAAGAATAGTTGGATGGCAACAAATTAGTACAATTTCCTGTCGTATACAGATTGTTTACTAGTAAGTTCATTGACCTTGTCACCTGTTAGGGTTAGAACAAAGTAGTTTTTTGCATGGATGTTTAAAAGGCCATAATTTAGAAACGGTTGCCCATATTAACATAGTTTCTATGGAGAAAATGTAGAGCTTAGGCTAAACAATCCGCCTTTTGCGGAAAGGATCGTCGTGCCTTTCCACCCTGTATATGAAGAAACATTGATTTGGTCATAATATCCTGATTATTAATATAACTATTTCAGTTAAAATAAAGGTGGGCCTTATATGCTTCACCTGACCTTATTCGTCCACATTTAGATCCTATAGCTATATTTGGTCACTTTGGCCGTCACTCTCCATTTGATGCCGATTGTACTAACCATTAAAAGTACAGTTCATATGTACTTTTACCTGTACTGAAACTTAAGCATTTGAGCGTAATTAAAGATGTTCACTGATTATTAACATTACGTGTTAAAGAACCGTGTCCCGATTTGGGCCATGGTGCGTCCATTAATGAATCGCATACTAACGGATAGAGGTTTACGAGTACATTCAAAGAAAAATAATTATAGGCAACCCAATACTAGTGGCTTAGTATACCAAAAATAAGGGAAGAGGGGAAATGGTCGGCTCCAATCTATGAAGTCCAATCTATGCTATATTTCATGCTTTCTTCATGCTTTTAGCAACTAGGGCAAGTTATATATCATTTTTGTATAATTTAGGGACGAGGAATTCAGTTTTTAAATAATCGTATATAGGTATAACGATTCATACAAATAAACTGATTTTTGTACAATAAATGATAATGATATGTAATTTTAGGACAATTTTGGCCTTTACAATCACAGTGTGGTGATTTGTACTAAATAAAAAATTGCAAAATCTAGGCCTAGCAACAAGCTCTTATGAATCGTAATTAATCTTAATCTAACTATCAGAACAATTTATTGATGTTAATATTATTCCATAATAAAATTGGATTATTATACATATCAAATTTAACACTAAGAATTTCACAGAAGGATCGTCAAACATTAAAAAGATTGTATAAAAAATACTAGTCTATAATTTCTAGAATAAAATCTAAATGTCAAAAAAATAAAAATAGGCACTCATATATTTTTTCTGAATATTAATTAGTAGCGCGTGGCGGTGATGATTTCTATTCAAATTGAATTATGGCCAAAGTCAAACATTAAAAAAAAAAACTGAATCTTGCATTTGAAAAGTGTGAATACAATGTTTTAATATTTTACAGATAAATTACAGGTGATAATTTTGTAGATGTGGAAGGTAGAGTTGTGCTAGGCGTGGTAAGCGGGTGCAGATGCAGGAGCAAATAATAGGCACCAAGCGTTCGTTTTCGCACACCGATTTATTGTCCGTTACGACACACAATACACACATCTATCTATCTTTATACAAACAGAAGGAGAAAGAGCGAAAGCCAAATAATAATTACAAAACACAAATTTAACGGGAAAAAGCAATTTAGTATGACAGCCTCGATAACAACGTTCGTATCTAGCTCTCTGCGCCTGCGGGAAGCGGGCACAATACATCGCTGTCAGCGCTGCAGCCGAGGGCGGATCGTTAGACCGTCAAACACGGCGCGCAGCGCTTACAGCTGCTCTAGGATTACTTACACAGAACAGAGCTCATACATGTGAAAATTATCTAATAATAAAATCGGTCGCTCTATCCGCGGGTAATTTAATATATTTGGGATTTACAATAAACTATACATTCATCCCTACAATTTTACAAATGAAATGGGTTTCTGCCACCATTGCCACCCTATTATAAAGCAGTAGGCTTTTTTACTAATAAGGGATGCCCACCAAATACGCTCATAAGAACGATTTATTCTATAGATATAGGCTATGAATTATCTAATGATATACAGGGTGTAATCGTTAAGTGTAGCCGGGCTATAAATCCGTAAATATAACAGATATCAGAAAATTTCAAATTGATATCGAAAGTGCGTTATCCAATGAGTAAAATTACATTATAAATTTTTTTAATAAAAGCAGAAATATCCCAAACATTAACTTCAAACCCACCCATACATTTAGTACGACGACTCACCCCTCAAAGAACGTTGGTGTTGTAAGAGATAAATCTGCTTGAGATTCATTATTTGCGATAATAAACTGTAATAAAATAATAAAACTACCGTTTATGAAATAATAAATCTAACATTTATTTTTTAATCACGCCGCAAAGTTAATTTAGAAATATTTAAGGGGGCCCGTCAATGTATCGCACAAGAAGGGCGTCATTTCGAGAAACTACTGTAAACAAAAAATGTACTTCCTTAAAAAATAAGTGTTAGATTTATTATTCCATAAACGGTAGTTTTATTATTTTATTACAGTTTATTATCGCAAATAATGAATCTCAAGCAGTTTTGTCTCTTACAACACCGACGTTCTTTGAGGGTTGAGTCGTCGTACTAAATGTATGGGAGGGTTTGATTGGAAGTTAATGTTTGGGATATTTCTGCATTTATTTAAAAAAAGTTATTAATGTAATTTTACTCATTAGGTAACGCACTTTCGATATCAATTTGAAGTTTTCTGATATCTGTTATATTTACGGAATTGTAGCCTGGCCACACTTAACAATTACACCCTGTATAAGTTAATTCAGGACGCGTCATGGACCAGAACCCATACTATCCGGGACACAGTTTTTTAATATTATGTAGGACTAAAAAGGCCCTCTGTCGGTGCGGGTGACAAGGCCCAGTCCCGGGCCTTATTGAACGTATGAGATGAATTAGTAAATTTAAATATTTTAATATAGGTAGTTATGAGTTATTTGATTTCCCGATAAGTTTTAAGTAAGCATCACTTACTGACTTACAAAAGTATAAGTGTAGTACCTGAATTTTATTAGATGTTTTTAAAGCCTTATTATCAACAGAGCTTTAAAAATTAAGTTATAAGTGAAATATAATAAGCGTCTATAGTTGTAAAAAATGTTACAAGACCTATAACTAATGAAGGGATAATTTTAGATAGAGTCTACTTTTTTCGAGTAGGTAAAGTAGACGATTTCTTATATCTTTAATAATAAAACTCCTAGGTTTAATTTGGTCTATGTCTACAAACCGCATACCTACCATCGCACACCACCACACTGTTAACTGACAGTCCATAAACCTTATTACAAAAGGCATAAGGTCTACCGATGGACAGTTAAGAGCGTCGCCGTTTTGTACCTATCTTAATACAAAAGTCAACAACGAAAATAATTAATTACCTAATACGTCACATACCTATGACATGACATGAACAAACAAGGAAAGCTATATATAAAAAGTGTTTTTTCTCTGTCTTCTCACAAAGGAAAGCTTTGACAGTTTAAATTCCTCAAAGAAGGTCAGTAGTTAACACTAAACTCGAAACAGCACCTTTAAAAAAACATTAGGGGTCACTGACCTGTCCCAGTAAATTGAGGTAGTGTGCGTGAGCTGCGTTTGTGTGTGAAATGGGGTAATTTGACAGAATCTGAAAATTTACCCTCCTCGACGCCCTCTTACAATAGTACAAGTGTCTAAATGCGAAGGCCGAAGGCCGAGCTCCGCGTAGGGCCGAAGGCCCGAAGCGTCCAGGATTTAAGTACTATAAAACAAAACAATAGTACAAGTGTCTAAATGCGAAGGCCGAAGGCCGAGCTCCGCATAAAGCCGAAGGCACGAAGCGTCCAGGATTTAAGTGCTATAACACAGAACAATAGTACAAGTGTCTAAATGCGAAGGCCGACGCCCGAGCTCCGCGTAGGGCCGAAGGCCCGAAGCGTCCAGGACATCAGTGTTTTAGCACAGAACAATAATACAAGTGTCTAAATGCGAAGGCCGAAGGCCGAGCTCCGCGTAGGGCCGAAGACCCGAAGCGTCCAGGATGTTAGTGCTTTAACTCAGAACAATAGTACAATCGTCTAAATGCGAAGGCTGAAGGCCGAGCTCCGCGTAGGGCCGAAGGCCCGAAGCGTCCAGGATTTAAGTGCTATAACACAGAACAAAACACAGAACAATAGTACAAGTGTCTAAATGCGAAGGCCGAAGGCCGAGCTCCGCGTAGGGCCGAAGGCCCGAAGCGTCCAAGATATCAGTGCTTTAACACATAACAATAATACAAGTGTCTAAATGTGAAGGCCGAAGGCCGAGCTCCGCGTAGGGCCGAAGGCCCGAAGCGTCCAAGATGTCAGTGCTTTAACACATAACAATAATACAAGTGTCTAAATGCGAAGGCCGAAGGCCGAGCTCCGCGTAGGACCGAAGGCCCGAAGCGTGCAGGACATCAGTGCTTTAGCACAGAAAAATAGTACAAGTGTCTAAATGCGAAGGCCGAAGGCCGAGCTCCGCGTAGGGCCGAAGGCCCGAAGCGTCCAGGATTTAAATGCTATAACACAGAACAATATTACAAGTGTATAAATGCGAAGGCCGAAGCGTCCAGGATGTCAGTGGTTAAACACAGAACTGACAGACTGGACGCTTCGGGCCTTCGGCCCTACGCGGAGCTCGGCCTTCGGCCTTCGCATTTAGACACTTGTAGTATTGTTCTGTGTTAAAGCACTGACATCCTGGACGCTTCTTGCCTTCGAGAGCGCAGCCTTCGACCTTCGCATTTAGTTAGACTCTTGTACTATTGCTTTGTGTTTGAATACCGAAGTCGCACATATTTGAGTAATATCTAAATTTTATCTGTAAAGATTATTTGGGGTCATAATGATTCACTGTATCTAGATGAACTTGAATACAGCATTTGATGGGTAATTTTAAAATAATTAATTATAGCGTCACACCTATTTAAATAATTAAATGATCAATTCATTTTGGAGTAATGAATGTAACGATTAGGTACATTTTTTTTGTAAATAACACACCAAAATTAGGAGAATAGACATTTTATACGGGTAATACACGTTTTATAGCAAACTCGTTCGTGTTTTTCCTGTAGTCATCGCATTTAAGGGAATCTAAAAGCAATTTTTTGCGCAGCACCTTTACAGGCAGAATATTTCATTCAATACTTGAGACTCAAATGAGAAAAACGGGATATATTTGAACCACAGTCGTTACCTTTTATAGTACCTATTGTCCACAGAAGTGACCTTTTCTAAATTATGTTTTACCCATTACATCAGAAAGTACCTAACTAAGATTACTATATACTTACTAGCATTAGGAACTCGGGATTGTCAAGCAGCCGTCATACGTTATACGTGTTCTATCAAAGTAACTCGCGTCGCTGCGCCGCCATAGATGCTAATGCATTATTTGAGGAGATGAGCATGTATTACTATAGTAAATGTGGTATTAAAAGAACCATTATTGCTTTATCTTACTATTTCAGGTACATTTTGTCAGTTTTGCGCCCTTTTTTTCGCACACGGTGGCCTCAAACAAGAGCAGTGATAAAAATTCTGTAAAAACTGTCACATTTTTATTTTTTAACAGCTTATTATAATTCCACGTACTTTATTTTACTCATATATCATTAAAATAAAGTAAGATCTATCAAATGACATGAATTTTTCCGAAATCGGTTAATGGGCTGATGAGTCATTACTAAATGAACACTGAAAATAGGGGTCATTTTTGCTCCGAATACGTCGTGTCTAGCGCAGAATCAGCGCCATCTATGTCAGCGGCACGTGCTGTTCCGAGTAATGGCTACTTTCTTCTACACATCTGTATCAAAACTATGTTTATAAGTATTATAGTTTCGGAGATATAAGCCGCCGCGCCATAACACTTTTTCGTTACATCAGTTTTTGATCCGAGCCCCTCTACGGGTTTTTAAAGACGTTTACCTACGTTTCACGTCAAAATTGTTACAAATTATAATATTAATTTCAAACTCTTGTTTTTGAAAAATGCTTACTTGGTTACGTACTAAAATTACTGCTTGACTTACATGACATATATAAGTACATATATCCACAATATATCACATTTGCCATAACAAATTCAAACCAATTTTTCGTTAAAAAAATCCCTTTAATAAAATTCCAACATGGCTACCTATTTATTAACCAGGAAAAATCAAAATGGCGGACAGAAATAACCGCTTATTAGCATGGAAATGATCATTAAGCATTGAGTAGAAAATTATTAGCGTTCCAGCTCACTTAATGTGTAGTTTTCTTGTGTCGTATGGAGAAAGGAATTATACCTGTAATGAGAATGTCCCAGTGTTGGACACTGTACCAATTGTTGCCTTCAAATAGAGGTAACAAAAGGGCTGCATATGCCAAGTTGGCAACACTGAATTTCGGTAGTTAACATGTTAACTACCGAAATTGGCGAATTAGACTGTCAAATACTTGGATCTTACCTCCCTTTCGTTATAAGCATCTAAATTTCAAAGATAATTCTCAATTTAGCAGTTTTTCTTTGTTTGTTACCTGATCTCATATGTTTTTAAGCATTTATATGTATATATCTATCTATTATATGTAAATAACCGTCGCACGTCAAATTTGTGTAAGATTGTCCCGTAATATTTATTTATTTGCAAAGATTCTATTTCGGCGTGTGAGCCGAATTGTTTTCTTTTCTTTTAGCTGCTTTTTGTATTGTCACAAATAACAGTATAACATACATACATAATAACATTAATAACGTACTTATATTTTATTATATCCTTGAACAAATCCATTTTGTTACTTGTAACAAAATATTTTTCACCACACCAGCTCGGAAAGGCTTACTTTGCACTTCCAAAACTGATAGCAAAGTTGCATTTTATTCACATGTGAGGCAAAGTAATTAAATGCAAACTTTGAGTTGTTTTCTTATGTTTGCTGGAAGAATTGAATTTTAAATAATGATTTTGGATGATAAATATTTAATAACATTCATTTGGATATGGTTTTGTTTGATATTTTACATTTAATATTTGCTTCGGGTTGGTGTAGAGAAAAATGTGAAACCCTCGCAACGCTCAAGATTCCATTTATTCCAATATTAGCACGAGCGGCTAAACAACAACTTTGCCCCCTTGTAAATTAACTTTGCCCCCTTGTATTGTTACTGCTATGCAAAAAATTCTATCAGTGCACCCTCGCGGTTATATTTTTAAAATTAACCACCCTAGCTTACTATTGTTGAATCGCAAAAAAACTTGAAAAGCTAAAAACACTCACTTCGCCCACAGAACTCTAGATCACAATAAATCACGCATGAGTTACGGCCCGGGATAGCGGGTTCAAGTCCCGACGTAACCACAGCCCGTGGGCCAGAATTAGCCACAATTAAAGACGGATCCAAAATCTACGGCCAAATTGGGCCGTTTTTCGTTTTATTGAGTTTGATGATAGTGGAGAATTATGATATGTGGAAATAATAAAAGTATAAAAATGTTATTGACTGTAAGTAGTTGATATTTTAGCTTGGGTCGTATTTTAAAAATTACGACATCAAGCAAATTTATTTTTTCTTAATTAAATAAGTAAATTCTTTATTATACCTAGGTACGAATAAGAAATATCTTTATTTCTCCTACTTATTAGGATTAAAAGAGCTCATGATTCTGAGCAAAAATAACATAAAAAATTTGAAAAAAAAGTTTAAGGGACAACTTTAAATAAAATGGCCCCTCTATGAGGCGCTTTGACAGCTCCTCATAGAGGCCACACGTGTTAGGACACGGCTCTAAACAACATTGAAAACGAATACCATGATTGTACCTACATTTATAATATTTAAGTAACTATTTTATTATGATTGTTTTCATTTTTGGATATTTTTCAATGAAATAAGTTTTATCCTATCTTATCTTACTTTTACTTACAACTATACATGAAAATTTAAAACAAACCCGTTTTTAGAAATATAGAGCCTTTAAAAAAAATCTAATAAAAGTATCATATATAATTATGATTTCAACAAGGTTCCATTGGTATGTTTTTCTATTACTATCATGTCCATAATTACGGGTGGACATTTTTTTATGTATTTAAAGTAAGACTCGTGCATCTTAGGTACACGTTCGAGTCAGGTGACCGCAGCTAACAACTGATTGTCCACTTTGATGGCTCCTCTACATGATGGCCCAGCGCTGGACCAGCTGGCTATGCGATAGTTGAGAGCACGCACTAAATAAAATTGTATTTTTCTTAATTACTCGTAATGCTTGTTAATTATAAGATGTAATAATGTTTTGAAAAGATGTGTCCCGCCGAGTTTGTTGACGGTCCCATATTGGGATACCCTCCTCCAATTGAGGGGGGATTTAAATCTTCTCGGGGCAGAGGTGTACGGTTGGAGCCGGTAAAGGTTTATTTGACGTTCATAAGCGCATTGTAATATGCCTACTTGAATAAACTATTTTTTACCTTTATCTTATCTTATCACTATGGAATGGGCCACCTGTAGATGCGTACGCGCCATCGCTGGCCCACTACCTTTGATGTGCGGACGAAAAACTGACACCGCGGCCATCCCATCGCCATAAGCTATCCGGCACCACTACCCTCTCTACCAAGTATGTTGCGGAGGCAGATTTTTTTTACATCCGCGGATGCGGATGCGGAAATTTAAAGCCTCACATCCGCGGATGCGGATGCGGATGTCAAGATTTGGTACTTAAAAAACGTCAAAAATTACAATTTTAGCATTTTGTATTAAATAAAAACCGGGCAAGTGCGAGTCGGACTCGCGCACGAAGGGTTCCGTACCATAAAGCAAAAAAAAATGGAAAAAACATGCAAAAAGAAAACGGTCACCCATCCAAGTACTGACCACGCCCGACGTTGCTTAACTTTGGTCAAAAATCATGTTTGCTGTATGGGAGACTCACTTAAATCTTTATTTTATTCTGATTAAGGTATTTGTTATTATAGCGGCAACAGAAATACATCATCTGTGAAAATTTCAACTGTCTAGCTATCACGGTTCGTGAGATACAGCCTGGTGACAGACAGACGGACGGACGGACGGACGGACGGATGGACGGACGGACAGCGAAGTCTTAGTAATAGGGTCCCGTTTTACCCTTTGGGTACGAAACCCTAAAAACGAAACGTTTAGTATTTGAGCAAGAATATAGGTGCGTTTTATTTAATACACAGTTTATTTTTCCGACTTTTCGGGATCTAGACGATTTCGTCATATACCTACATATAATGATGAAATTACCTAGCACTTACGCCGCCGCGCCGGCGCCGCCGCTAAAACGTTCCTGTTACCGACATGGTCGACATCCGCATCATGCGGATGCTCGATTTTATGCGGATGCTGATTCAGATGCGGATGTTGAAAATAATGCGGATGTTCCGCGGATGCGGATGCGGATGCGAATATTCGCAACATACCTGCTCTCCACACGCTCGCCTAGCTTAGTGGGCCAAATGACCAATAGAACAGAATAGAACAGAATCTCATTTAATCAAGTAGGATTTTACAATCGCTTTTGCATCGTCAAAGTACATTATAGATAAATTAAAATTAATGGTAACATTCCATTTCTAACCGCAGCTGCACTACACCGGTACTGAACGCGTCGCTGTCATTGTCAATTTCCATAGTAAAATGAACAGCTGTCGTTGGAAATGGACTGTCACCTTAAGTTAAAAAATAAATAACAGCTTACAAAATACAAAATTCAACAATTACAATTTACTACTGATACAAATACGTACATTTCATAATTATTAATTAATTTATTAATAGACGACCATGCGTGTTTATCATTAACATAACCTTCGACTGTGTAATATATATGCCTTATGCAGTAGACTAGATTTATATGAATATAGTCGCACCAAACAAAGTCTGCAGCAGATTTGAGAGCCCACGCAGTGTAAGTGCCATAATTTCATAGAAGTTTGACGTTTAAAATGACACTGCGTGGGCTATCAAACTCGCTGCAGACGTTTTTCGGTTTGACTATATGAATATGATGGCCCATCGTGTAGAGGAGCCAATAGATGCACGACTTGCACGCATAGAATGCACTGTAGTTTCTTAGCTAGCATTGCGTGCTCGCGTTGCGTGCCTACTGCAATTACGTGCACGCTAGCGCCGGCGGCCATTTCTGTTTGCCTTCCTTTTATTTTGCTGTGTGAATGCGTTTGAGGTCCGTATGTAAATGTAAACACTTTATTATGGTCAGTATATAACATGGGATAGAAGAAACATATAAGGTACCTGCACTAAATAAGGCCCATACGTTATCCTAATGTTATGAAGCATATTTTCTTTTTTGCGAGGGTCGCAGTTCTTACTAACCAACTTTTGTGGCAGCAAGTTCTAAAACTTAACCATTTTTCAGAACCTTACATTATGGAAAATAATCGTTATGACAATTGATCGTTAAGGCAAACTTTAGGACAAACGTTAGGGATTCAGAATGACACCCTACCTTACTACATGGATGTCAGTTATTAAAAAGGATCTCTCTACAAGAACAATTATTTAGATCCAGCGACGACCCAGAAACGACATCTCTGGAGAAGGAGGATTAGGAGAGCCGACCCCAATCAGAAATGGGACAAGGCCGGAAGAAGAAGCACTGAATAAGGCCCGTCGTTATTTTTATATTTTACTGTTTTACATACACTTTTGGCCTTATTTATAAACGCGATACTGGCCTGAATTATACTCTGTATCGTTAGGTAAACAAACAAAAGTAAACAAAGTCTACTCTCAAATGGCTCCTTAAGCCAGTTGAGGGTAGATGATAACATTACATGATCAAATAATGTAGGTTAAAGTCAGGTCATTCAGTGACAGATCCAGGCGGTTTTGTAATTGGTTGGTTAACCAATAAATGTTATAACTACGAGTAATATCCGAAAATGTATACAGATTGTTCGTTTACTTTTATTTAAATACCTAAAGATACAGACAATAAATAAGGCCCATCGTTATTTTTATATTTAATATATTAACACTTTTATTTATAAAGTTTACTAATAAAGTATTTGTATTTGTATTTTGTATTTATCGCTCTTGCATATTCGAGCGATAAAAAGGCAAATAGCTGAGTTTCGATTTTCGCGTTTCCCGGTAGGCCCTTTGTAAACAAACCGCCTTGATGCATCAATGTCATATTTTACTGTCTGTGAAAACTTGTCAATAAACAGTTTAAGGCACAGTATGTATAAGTTACTCTATGGTTAACGATGGGTGCTAGTGCTGCACTCTGGCGGCAGAGCATTGCAGTAATACCACATAATAAATAATAGTGGTACAGAAGACTAACTCTCTAACAAAACGCGTCTGTTACGATCAGCACAGATATGGCCGTTAGGTGGCGACAGTGCCACGCGCGGCTTATGGCTAGCCACCAAAATTGGTGTGGAACGGATGTACTTTTAGCTACCTGTAGCAAAGCGACGAAATCGCGGAGTGAGCTACGCCTGGTAATACTTACTCCTTATTCATAAAATGTATAAACTTTTTATCTTCAGGTAATCTATTTAAAACCTGACATATTTAATGTCCATTTAGAAATCTATACTATTATTACATAATTATGAAAAGTTCAAGGTTTCATACAGTCATACAATAACTCATAACTGACTAGTACATAAAATGCCCTAGGCGGGGTTCGAACCCACACCTCCGTGCGAGGTAGCCGATATTTTAACTTGTACAGAAAATTATCAAGCTAAAATCAACTTTAAACTGTCAAACTTAAATTTGAAAATAAAAACATCCGTTTTGAGACTTACGTCGCTTTGCATATTCGGTTTCACGTTCAATACAATGATAAGATGGTCATGAAATTTATTTGAAGTAAATTTCATTCAAATTTGGACTGTATTTCTATGAAGGTTTAAGTTGATTTCAGCTTGACTGGATTTGGAATTATTGACTTATTTTTCAAAGAGATAATTCATTAAATGCATTTGACCGCAAGACATTTCAGAATGGTAGAAAGGAACAACTCAAAAAAATCCGTTTTCTACAAAATGCACTTTATTGCGAGGAATGAAGGTTGAAAGTTGATTATAATTATTTTTATTCATTGTGACATTGATATTCTCCATATTTTAAAACATTATGAATATGTATGATCATAAGTTTGTGGCTTAGTGACTCTATTGAATTTAATATGACGTATTTAAAAATAATTGAAGCTAATGAAACACCGTTGTTAACATCGATGAAATATTATTGGAATTCAAACCGTATGACATAATTATGACATAAATTCGTTATGTGCACGACTGGTGCTGCCCTCATTTTGTCGGAATTTCTACGTTAAATCTTGGTTACGTTTGGTATTTAACAATTTTAACACATATCAGTGAAAGAACATGGTCAGTATGGAACAATAAAAATTAAGAATCATTTATCCGTAAACATATTTTGATTATTTTATACATTTTCAATTTTATTTTAAGTTTTAATCGTGTGTCGATAGATGGCAGTAAATGTACCGTGACTACAAAATTGACAATGCTATTGCTAGTACGCTAGTACTAATGTCGGACATTCCATAAGATTACCTGTGTTTGTGACGATCAGCGCCACCAACTTCGCACGTTCCCATTCTGCGTAGGGGGCGCCACTACCACTATCCATCATAATCTGGGGGACTACCGGGAATGTTAGAGCCGAATTTAAATTGTTGCGAGACATACTAACATTTAATAATTTTACGGTTTAATCGTTAGAGCCGTTTCCGAAATATATAAATAAACAAGAATTGCTCGTTAAAAGGTATTAGATATATAGATACATAGATATTAAGGTGACAGTCCATTTCCAACGACAGCAGCACTACCATACATTTTACGATGGAAATTGACAATAACACCGACGCGTTCGTACTAGTAGTGCAGCTGCGGTCAGAAATGGAATGTTACCCTTAGAGAGATAATTTAAGGTGACATTCGGATGACAACTGCAGCTGCACCAGTAATGCAACAGCTGTTGCAACCCGAATGTCACGTACTATCACAATGTGTGTATGTGGCATTATATGCCGATGCCGTCTGTGGTTACGGGACTTCCTCCAATAAGATAAAAAAACATTGCTCGAACACAGAATAAATATAATAGTACTTACTACTAGGTACAGAAGACTCACTCTCTAACAAAACGCGTATGTTACGATTACGACAGACATGACCGCTAGGTGGCGACAGCGCCACGCGCGGCTTATGGCTAGCCACCAAAATTGGTGTGGGACGGACGTACTTGTAGCTACCTGTTGCAAAGCAACGAAATCGCGGAGTGAGCCACGCCTGGCTCGCGACACTTCAAACTATCTAGAGAACCTGGACCCTTAGAGAACCTTTTGACATGGAACCGTTACGGACCCCAAATCCGGACCTCCACAAAAAGCTTCGGAAGCCGATGCGCCGCCGCAGCGATAGATTAATTTGATAAATGCACGTTGTAACCCGCAATTATGAACTTATCCGCAGGAAAATATCTTTTATGGGTTATTTTTGGGGTTCGGCGAGTCGAAACTCAGTCTATAGAGTTAATACCTAGGTACCTATTACAGTCTGACTGATGTATTCCAAATGTAGGGAGAAAAAATGGTGCTTTGTGGATTAAGATTCACTTTTACAAGCTTTTATTTAGTTCCACGTGTCCCGTTGTCTGTGTGTAATCAAATCTTGCAAGTTAAATTTGATCCACTTCCCGGTTTCCGATTGAGCTGAAATTTTGCATGCATGTATAAATCGGACGACAATGCAATATTATGGTACCATCGAGCTGATCTGATGATGGAGACAGGAGGTGGCCTTAGGAACTCTGTGATGAAACAACGCAACCTAATTGTGTTAGGGGTTTTTAGAATTGTCTCGATGAGTAGTTGTCTGTCGTAAGAAAAGTACAGTCAGCGATAAAAGCTTGTACCAAAAATGAAATTTTTGCCAAAAACTTATTAATCTTTCTAATTTCCTGGCTTTACGCTCTCTCTTGAGAAACACTTGTTTCTCCAGACTTTATGACTATCACAGTTTTGAGCGATTCACGGTTAGTTTCACTAGATTTATGTCGACCGGGATATGGACCGTGATTACCTTTTGTATTGTTTTCTAGCCGATATTTCGACGCAGTTAGGTACATGCATCTTGTTCAGGGCCAAATTCGACATGTACAACTATCAGATTTCGCATCCACGTCAAATCAACAGTTGATTTTATTGCATACTGAGTGTTGATTCTATCAACGGTGGATAATATCATTTGGTACAGCCAAAACTCAACTCTAAACTAAGGGTGGTTCGGTTTGGTTTGCTTGTCACCCTAACTGTGGATTGTTAATGTCAAATTTTGACATTGTACGTATTCGACAACTTATGATTTTTCCCACATCAACGGGAGATCAACACGATATGTCAAACGTCGCTTGTCGAATAGGGGTCCAGGGCCATGCTGGGGCCCTTGGGCACATAAGTATTTGCGGCCCTTTTGGAAAGTAAGCAAATTGGACTAAAATTTTTCTACTTTCTTCTATTTATTATGGGTAAACAAATATACTGTTACTGTCTGTTCTTCGAGGCCTCTGAGGACGGGGGCCCTGGGCACGGGCCCCGTGTGCCCTTATGGTAAGGACGGTATCTGATCTTGTTCGCGGGTAACTGATGATAACGGGTAGGTGGTAGGAGTCAAAGTTGTGTAGACTGAGCGGTATAGGAGGAGCGGGAAAAGTGGCGTGCTTTCGGAGGTCAAGCCCTCTGGGTCGCTGAGCCATATTAGTTACCTAGTTAGTTTCATAGCGAAAAATTAAATAGCTAGTAGACTACGTAACTTATAGTGTATCTTTCAGGTATTTAAATAAAAGTAAACAAACAATTTGGAAATTTTCGAGTAGTCATAACATTTATTTATTTATTTTAAACTTTATTGCACATACAAAAAGTACAACAGGCGGACTGAATGCCGTTTATGTTGGCGGACATTTATTGGTTAACCAACCAAATACAAAACCGCCTGGATCAGTAACTGAACGACCTGACTTTAACCTACATTATTTGATTTATTTGATCATGTAATGTTCATCTACCCTCAACTGGCTTAAGGAGCCATTTGAGGGTAGATTTTGTTTTCTTTGTTTAAATACCTAAAGATAGAGAGTATAAGTACCTAAAGTTCACGAACGCCACTATGCCACTGCCTACAAAACAGATTCCAAGTATCCAAACATCCTATCCGAATTATAATGTTCAAATGCTAACTTAGCACAAATTACCGGAAGGCAAAAGCGGCTGCCTTAATGTGAAGGCTCGATTTCAAGAAACACAATAACAAAACAGCTTAAACACCACATAAATACTATATACATAAGTCTTTTAGACTGAGAAAGAAGGGTTTCGTGGAAAAAATAGTGAAAACAAAAAGTATGGACTAAACAGACCGACCGACAAGTTTTTTTTATTAAAAAAAATCACGTTCACAAAATCGCCGGCGGCTGGTAGTGGTTTTGGGAGTATGGACAGCAAAATGTAGGTAAAACTAAATAAAATACCTATTAATTTGGGTAGATTGACTTTTAGTTTTACCCGTTGCCATGGTAACGTTCTCTTAAGCAGGCCACTGACGAGCCTTCCAAATGGATGCCGTTACAATGGATTCATCCAAATGGACGGCATCCTAATATTAAACATTGTATATTGTATGTATCTGTATTTTGTATGTAATTCGACATTAAGAGACCATATACATCTCTTAGTAAATTGTAATACGTTAGATTGAATTGTTAGTTTTATTTTATAAAATTGTTGATGTTATTATTTTTGCTTTTATGTAAATTCAATGTTGACGTGTAAAAGTGCCCTTGTGGCCTATTTGCTGAATAAATGTTGATGATGTTGAGGATGATGATGTTGATGTACGTTTTTGACATTCACGGACCGATTTTGGATTGCAGCCACGCTATTTGGACTGTTGGAAGGCTCGTCAGTGGCCACCTTTAAACTTGAAAACCCGGATGTTATGATATTTAAATTTATCAAGCATGCGTTTTGTGGTACACCTCGTACCATAGTCATATGAAATAGCCAATGTAAAAAAATCCCTAAATAGCTTAGCATTGAAAGTCTATTTGAGTGAGACCAAGATAAGTCTGCAACGGTTTTGATAACATACGCATAGTAAGTGTTATTTAAACGTCATAATTTCATAGAAGTTTGACGTTAACACTTGCACTGCGTGTGCTGTCAAATCGTTGCAGACTTTTGTTGGTCTAACTCAAAGTTATTTAAGTTTTTTTTTATTGGCTATTTCATAACATATTTATCTATTTAACAATAAATTTGCTACAAACCGTAAATGAGACAGATATTAAATATAAAAAAAATCACTTATAAGACAACAATTAATAACTATACATTAACAATAACAAAACTTATACAAACTATTATTAAAATTAAGTATAAACTAAATAAATTAAAACTAAAACTAATAAAATAAATAAATAAAACTTACCCACCTACCTTAGGTCCCCCAGATCTGTCCCCTGCGAATATAAAAACAACAGTAAAATAGAAACAGGAAAATCGATAAATTTCCCTCGTTTGTTTTTGGCGCCCCCTAATAAATATTATTCCAGTAACAGGGCTCTAAAAAATTATATTTATAATAAAGGAAAAATTAAATGGTAAAACTAATTAATTTTCTGTCGGTACTATTTAGTACATGGTGTCGGTACAAGTGTTGGCCAGCTCACGATTATAATAATTTCCAAAATTTGTAATTACACCCTTAGCTACTGTTTTCACATAAATAATAAACTTTAAAGTTTAAAAAACCGGGCAAGTGCGAGTCGGACTCGCGCACGAAGGGTTCCGTACCATAACGCAAAAAAAAAAACAAAAAAAAAGCAAAAAAACGGTCACCCATCCAAGTACTGACCACTCCCGACGTTGCTTAACTTTGGTCAAAAATCACGTTTGTTGTATGGGAGCCCCATTTAAATCTTTATTTTATTCTGTTTTTAGTATTTGTTGGTATAGCGGCAACAGAAATACATCATCTGTGAAAATTTCAACTGTCTAGCTATCACGGTTCGTGAGATACAGCCTGGTGACAGACGGACGGACGGACGGACGGACAGCGAAGTCTTAGTAATATTTAGGGTCCCGTTTTACCCTTTGGGTACGGAACCCTAAAAAATACAAGCAGCTGACGGTTAAGTTAAAAAGTATCTGTTGAAAATCTTGATGTCCCGTTTTTTATAGGTCATATGAAAGTGACAAAAAAGGTCGTTCTAGTGTTTGACAGTCTACTGCCAATAGTTGACAGCCTATTCGATCTATCGAAATAATATGTCTTGAAATTTGATTGTATGTGGCGATTATTGAGGCAGTGCCCAGCACTAGATTTTACGTTAAAAACATTGTATAGTCGCACCAATAAAAGTCTGCAGCGGGTATAGTATAGGTACGTCATAATTTCATAGAAGTTTGACGTTTAAAATGACACATGCACTGCGTGGGCTATCAAAATCGCTGCAGACTTTTTACGGTCTGACTTTATCAGAAGTAAAAATAAACATAATCATAACATAGACCCTCAACACAAGATGGGTTGTAAGCTCGTTGTCGGCTTTCAAGGAATCCATCATAAATATGATGGATTCCTTGAAAGTTCAAATGTCGTATCGGTCCGGAAATACCGCAGGCGATAGTTCATTCCACATGTGTAGTTCATTTCTTTAAGGCAGCGTTTTTCAAAGTGTGGGTCGCGACCCCCAGGGGGGCCGCGGCACTTGTCCAGGGGGGTCGCGAAGCTCATCTTTGAAATAACTTATGGAAAGCAGAAATCATTTTTTTTTTACTTAAAAATAATCCTATCCTTAAAAATTTAATGGTCGTTAACGTACATATCAATAAAACAAAACATTATTACATAGGTAAACTGTAGTATATGGTAACGATATGAAATACAAGTATTAGATAAAAAAAAACAATTGAAGCTAACCGATACAAAAAAAATTCGTTTAGTAACTGAATAAACCTAAATAGGTACCTAAACAATTTTCCAATAAAATCTTACTACCTATAACTTATAAAATGAAAACAAATGGATGTTTTTTTAAAAAAAAACTTCTCGATTTCGAATGAAAATCCAAGTTTCATAATATATTAAAAAACGAACAAGTAGGTAATTATCGAACGCGTTTTTTTCTTAATTGTCGATCAAATTTGAAATCGATAAATAAATCAAACCTTCGAATGAAAAACAGTTCTAAGAACATCCCACACATGGATCAGTCAAAGATTAAAAAAATAACAACAAAAAAATTACATTTTATCAATGTATCGGATCTGAACCTAAAATTAAAAGTACTATGTGATCCCATTTCGGTATTAATTTCCAAAAATGTCGTATCTAACACTGCTACTTAAAGTTAAAAGGCAGTAACTCTGAATGCGTCCAATACACAGATACCACAGTTTTCTTCTGATTGACAGAAGATACGAGCTTTTTTTCAAAGTAGTGCCGATTTTGAGGTCACTTACGACGTTTTGTTGGTTGTCGCTGGGGGCAGTAAATCAATGCCTTCAATCCTTATAAGAATTCCTGAATTTTTATTCGAAAAACGTTGTATCTGACGAAAAATAAGACTGCAACGCATCAATTAAAATTGTGTTTGGGAAAAGAGTGGAGTAGTTTGGAAAATATTTATTTTAAGAACGTTTCTTTTATTTTATGGCATTTTTACATATAGTGACCTTTTTGCCACTTTTGTGTTATTTCTAGTCAGGATTGCGAGCCCTTTTGAAGAAGAAAAGTGTCCCAAAATTTCCATACATTTTTCAAAAGTTTCCTTTTTGTCACCGCCATAAAGTATATGGGGAAATGGTAACACAATAGGAAAATACTCTGGGACATTTTTTTATCCCTTTAGGGTCGAAAGAGCTCGTGATTCTGAGTAGAAATGACACAAAAATGGCAAAAAAAGGTCAAAATATATAAAAATGGCAAAAAATAAAAGAAACGCTCTTAAACCTGGCTGTATTTGTATGGTTTTATTTTAAGAGTTAGACCAAGAAAAGTCTGCAACGATTATGATAGCACACGCAGTGCAAGTGTTAATTTAAACGTCATATTTGTAAGAAGTATGATACTTACATCAGAGTAGTTTTTATGTTGCTGGATTCGTCGATCTATGAACTCAAAACAAAAACGGCCGCTTAAACTTTGGACGTATACATTGACTAATACAGCATAAAAGCTAGTTTGATGTATTCAAAAGGTACTTAAATACAAAATACAGTACGCAGCAGCCCCCTTTTTAAATATCTTTCGTTAAATTTAAATAATCACGATTATTTAGCAGTGACGCTAGTGTGCACGTTGATGGGCTATTAAAATTTTATGACTCCAGGTGTTTTAATATTGGGAGGCTAATTTCCCTATTTGAATCATTCTCGTGTTTTATGCATGCTCATATTTTATTCGGTTACTCATTGAAATGAATAGAGAAAAAGTAAGCTTATATATTATTATACCTACGAAATTTACTTTTGTCTGACAGTCAGACTTTTGTATCTTTTTATGTACCTATACATAAACATATGTTATACCATAAAAAGTTTTTAGTGAAAACGCGTTTTACTTAAACCTATGGTTCGTTTTTTTTAGCATTAGAAATAGGGTAAACAATGTTGATCTGTCTTTTAATTGAAAAACACATTTTAAAAATAAGTTACGGCAAATATGTAACAATTATGAATCTAATACGATTATATATATTCTTCTGCTTTCATAAGTAATAGTTTTTGATTTTTAGAAAGTGTTTTTCAATTAAAAGACATGTTAAGATCGCTTACCTTCTTTGAAGTTCTTTCTAATGCTAAAAAAAAACCGGGCAAGTGTGAGTCGGACTCGCTCACGAAGGGTTCCGTACCATAAAGCAAAAAAAAAACGGAAAAAATGCAAAAAGAAAACGGTCACCCATCCAAGTACTGACCACGCCCGACGTTGCTTAACTTTGGTCAAAAATCACGTTTGCTGTATGGGAGCCCCACTTAAATCTTTATTTTATTCTGTTTTTAGTATTTGTTGTTATAGCGGCAACAGAAATACATCATCTGTGAAATTTTCAACAGACAGACGGACAGACGGACGGACGGACGCACGGACGGAAGGACGGACGGACAGCGAAGTCTTAGTAATAGGGTCCCGTTTTACCCTTTGGGTACGGAACCCTAAAAACGAACTATAAGGCTTAAAGTACCTAGGTACCTAGTTTTTATCAACCCAATGCGACTCCACTCCTTCAAGTCATCACGGATTCATCACTGATCAATCAAAGCCCGATAGCAATAAATTAGGCTCACACCGTATTATTACACGTAATAACTGCGGCCCACCAATTATCTATTAATCTAGCGATAGATGTATGGTGTTATGCACTTTTTGATGTACTTTTAGGTACGTATGTAACAAATATGTCGACTAGAAAAAATAATTCTTGTTTCACAATAGAATTGTAATACATACAATTGTAGCAAAATGCCTGTCATGTTTGTAAGTATTTCTATAGAAAATATTTTATAAAATTGTAATATGTCACCTGTCGCTTGACAATTGTCGCTTGACATATGTCACTGACAATTGTAGCCGTGGTGAAATTGGAGCGTTGTACCAGTGGGGAGACACTCCTGACTTCGGGCAAACTCGGCGCCGTTCGGTTCAGCATTGCTCCGAGCAACTATTCGGGTTGACAAAACTTGAAGTCCCTTTGCGTGTACGACCACAGATAGATAATGAATTGATTTTTGACAACCCTAAATAGCCGAAAGGGATATTATTACACGTAATAACTGCGGGCCCACCAAATCTATTAATCTAGCGATAGATATATGGTGTTATGCATTTTTTGGTGTACTTTTAGGTACTTACATCAAAGGTTGTACAGAATGTCACAGAATAAGTAGTAAATTAAGGTAAAGCGACCCGCCCCTTCTTCGTACGGGTTAAGAGGAGTTTTAAATATTTTAGGTAAATATACCCGTCTCGCTAACGGAAGCGGCTCCTAAAACTAGTGCTTGTGCTTTTATTTTATGTTAAAATTATTAGATTCAATTATTTGCATGTCGTGTCTTCGACTGAATACTGATACTTACATGTAAAACCTTTGTCATCTTGTACCATACGTATTCTGGCAAATAAAGAAATTCTATTCTATTCTATTCTAAAACTAGTGCGATAAGGACAAGGCGAAAAATCCTGCGTAAAAATCTCAGAAATCGAGGTTTCGTACTCGACTGTTTCCTCCTCCAAAACTTAACCAATCGTAACCTTTGGAAATCTAAATGGTTATGAAATTATCTGTGTCGGACCGTTTTGCTTTTTTGGCTAATTGATATCAGTTATGAATACTAGGCCTCTCTTTGCGGCATAGTCAATTAGGCCATTTTGTACATTTTTGAAGGGCTCTAGCGCCTTAAAAAACCAAAATATCAAAAAAAACTAAACGGTCCGACACTGATATTGACAATATTAATTTGTGTTGAAAAAATCATTGCTCTAGGATCAAAACCCACGGAGGAAACAGTCGAGTACGTTTGTATGGAGAAATGACCACTTCTGTTGGCTCTTAATACAAAGTCAGAGTTAATTTTGGTTAGGAAAACCCCAAGAAAGTTAACTCGGTTTAAGAAAAAACTTTATTTCCAAAAAAATCGTTTTGCCAGGTAAACGGGTTAATTACAGTCATTACAGAGGATATAATTATTAAGACGAAGCTTATGAATTATAAACAAACAGGTAAGTAATAAAATAATTAAAAAGAAACTTAATTTTATCACCTTTTTTACGTAAAATCGTAAAACTTATGACCATCTAATTAAAAACGGATTATATTTATTGACGATTCCTAAAATATTTGAATTAAAAACAGGTGGATCAAATTCATTATCTTAAGGCGACTGAGTTAAAGGATTTAGTGATTATTGTAGAAGAATGCTCTTTTTTTAGAAAGCGTGACTTTAAAATAAACCGGCTTGTGAGTTTCCGCCAATAAGCCGCTCCTGTAATATCAAAATTACGCTCTCATTTTACAACGACATGCTAAATTACATGAAAATTTGACATGAACTTTTATGATGCAAAAAATGGTAACACAGAAAATAAAAGTTTTATCATATAAATGTTAAACTTTTAAGTGATATAAAATTCCGTATATAAAAGTTTTTAAATACGTTAAATTCTTGTTAATAAGAACTATGTAAGTATGCATATACATATTTTTATTTTGAAATTCCACGCTTTCAATCTTCAATAGGGTGTCACCGAGTACCTATTTATCGTACAGTCCAGCACCACTACCACCAATTTTGACATTGACAAAGGATGCTGATACGCAATAATGTGTCAACCCACATTAATTTTTCAATAAGATGTCAACTCAAAATATTGTCGCTTTAAGTTGACATTTTATTGCAAAATGGATGTGGGATGACTCATTTTTGCTAAACACCGTCCAGATACGCTCGCCTCTAAGTAACTTACTTTCTATGCATCTCGCTCGTACTCGCATATTAGTGCAAGCGAGATGTATAGAAAGTAATTTACGTAGACGCGAGCGTATCTGTCAATATCAAAACTGGTGGTAGCCGTAGGGGAGACCGAGGTGAGTTTTGACAGAGGAGAGTTGTGACATTGTCGATTTTTTGGAATCTAATGACTGTTAGCGAGCTCGCAACAATGTGCGTTTGTTAGCTCGTAACTTGAACTAACAAAGGCGCTCTATTGCGACCTTGTTTTTAGTTAATAGATTCCAAAAAATAAACGATGTCACAACTCTCCTCTGTCACCTCTCGGTCTCCCCTACATAAACAGCTCATTCAAAATAGGCGCTAGTCGTCAAGTTGCGGAAAATTACATTAGTCAAGCTCGTCGAGCTGGTCAGTCGCCTTAATTTTTTTTTTTTTTTTTATTATGCATGGGTTTACTCATGGCCACAGACTAGCCGAGGCGTAGACGTGGCCTACGATGGAGCGAGCTCGCCCAGAAGGTGCCTGTTCACTCTTGATTTGAAGGTTGCCGGGTTATAAGAGCACGGAAATATAGACGCCGGCAAGGAATTCCATTCCTTGGCAGTGCGCATAAGGAAAGTAGAAGCAAAGCGCTTAGTGCGAATTGGCGGAATATCTACCAAGTAAGGATGGAAACCGGCCGTGCGTCTAAAAGTCCGATGGTAGAATGGGGACGGTGGAATGAGCTCGTGTAGCTCTTGGGCACACTCCCCGAAGTGCAACCTGTAGAATAACGACAGGCTGGCGACTTTCCGCCGATGGGCCAAAGTCTGAAGCTTAGCCGTTAGCTTCTTGTCGCCAATCATCCTCCTGGCTCTGCGCTCCACTGAGTCCAAAGCGGCGAGTTGGTATTTAGCTGAGCCATCCCACAGGTGGCTGCAATACTCCATACACGACCGGACTTGAGCTTTGTAAAGTGTTAGAAGCTGTCCAGGTGTGAAGTATCGCTTCACCTTATTTAGGACGCCCAGCTTTCTGGCCGCAGTTTGTGCTTTAGACTCAATGAAGCTGCCGAAGCCGAGGACTGAACTCAGCTCCATGCCGAGGAGTTCCAGGCTGTCGGTAATAGGTACAGATGCACCCCGGAAAGAAGGAGTTAGGTCGAATGGACTCCGTTTAGCGGAAAATAGACACGCCTGCGTTTTGGAGGCATTGAACGTGACCAGATTGTCATCACCCCACTGGGAAACGAGACTAAGGGTCAAGTTCATTCGCTCAACCATGGCCTCTCTCTGTGAACGTATATCCTCCCTGCTGTCCCTTGCACTAGCCAAATATCTCTCAACTACCGTACTGTCATCTGCATAACCTACAATGCTGGGTTGCAGCATGTCGTTAATGTGGAGCAGGAAAAGGGTTGCGGAGAGAACAGACCCCTGAGGAACACCGGCGTCAATGGCCATGAGGTCCGAAGAGCAGCCATCAATAACTACTCTGATCGACCGTTCACTCAAGAAATCAGATCACTCAAGAAGAGACTCAAGAATTGTCTTAATTCAGTTATAAAGATATTTGTTTTGGAGCGTGTCTAATTGATGTTATTAATAACTTAATAGATTTCGTTAGTCTGACAGCTGCACTTACAAATAACACTCATAATTAATCTGGCTACCAGTGTTGCCAACTCGGATTTTGAAAATATGCTAGACTAATATCTAGATTATGCCAAAGATTTTTGAAATATGCTAAAAAAAATGCTAAAATGTCACTTGAAATTAGACACTTAAAACACATACATTTTTCAAATTTGCCGCCTTTTTCTACTGACAAGATCTGCTTGACCAAGTTTATATAGACCGTCGACAAAACAAAAGTCAAAATTCATATGAAAATACGAGTATGAACCACATAAGGCGATGGCGCATATTGTTGCTGCCAAGTTGGTGCAAACTTGGCTTAGACTAAATTATGCTAAAAAATATGCCAGATTCTAAATGGAAAATTGTGGTGCCAAAGCGAGTGAAAATATGCCAGACCTGGCATCATTTATGCCAAGTTGGCAACACTGCTGGCTACGGATCTTTTTATCTTGTAGGTCGACCTTTGCATCGGTGAGCGGATAGACAGTACCTTTACCATAAGAGCACATGGGGCCCGTGCCCAGGGCCCTCGTCCTCAGGGGGCCCGAAGGACAGACAGTAACAGTATATTTGATTACCCATAATAAATAGAAGATCATAGTAGAAAAATGTTAGTTTAATTCGCTTTCTTTACTGGCCAAAATGGCCCCAAATTCTTAGCATAGTCGCGTTACCCCCTCTGTCACGCATACGGTAATTTTACTCCATGTTCGAGTCGAAAGTGTCTTTGTGTGACGTCCGTGTATTTGAACGGACCAATCACGGCATGGGACTTCGCTCACCTCGGCCCGCGCACCCCCGCATTTTTGGCATCATCGTTTGCATGAAATAATTGCTTTAAACTCGATCTAGAGGATTCCTAGTACATGGGATAGAGTAGAGGTGGGTTTAGGGCCACCCCCCAGCGCCTTTTGAGCGTTGGCGTCTAGTCAGGGATATGGTAAATAGCGTCGCTGCGCAGTTGCGCCAACGTTGTGTCGAGCAGGAGCCATAGAGTTGGCTAGACGCCGACGCTCGGGAGACGCTAGTGTGGGGTCTCTCTTACGGCTCGGCCACGACATTGCGCGACTTGCGACGGCGGCAGCGATAACCATAGGTTGGAGCGAGACAGCGATCGGACCTTTCGTTCCCACTTAAGGTGACAGTCCATTTCCAACGACCGCTGCACTACTGTTCATTTTACTATGGAAATTGACAATGACAGCGACGCGTTCAGTACCGGTAGTGCAGCTGCGGTTAGAAATGGAATGTTACCATTATGGTTGTCGCTACCGCCGTAGCCAGTCGCGTAATGTCGTGGCCGAGCCGTTAAGGCTACCACACACTAGCTTCTTCCGAGCATCGGCGTCAAGTGTATGCCCAATGTGTGTGTGTGTGTGTATTCATTAATGAACGCTAGAACGCCATTCCGATCTTCACCGACAAAGTTTGATTTTTTGGTTTTACGAGCCACATTAGGGCATTTCATGTTGTTGTTGTTGTTTCATGTTCAACTGTTGTTGTTGTTGTTGTTGTTGTTGTTGTTGTTGATGGAGTCGCCATTGCCGGATACGGCAAGGATGGCCGACAACGGTTCATGAATGTTATTTCTCGATAAAATTCCTCAAAACAGTGACTCAAAAGAAGAGTTCTGTGCTCGAGCTCGGTGTATCATTAAATTATAGTTAACATTTCCCGAAACCAGCGCGCATGCGTGAGGAGGCTTAGGTTGTGTGTGGCCACTGTTGCCGACACATTATAGAGACGGACCAAGCTAACTCTGCATGGTATTTGCAATGACAAAGTGTGGCAATGTCTTCATAAATGTCAAACCTAGATCTTTCATCACTTTGTTATGTTCAAATCGGTGCAAAGTTATCTTAGACAGACTCTAATTAATGGGTTTTTTAAAACTAATTATTGATCCAAACCAAAGGAACTATAGTCTGCCAACCCAATTTTGTCAGTAGAAGAGTTTGTGATTGTCTTGTAGAAGAGTTTGTGAGTGTTAATGATTGTCATTTCTATATTATCTTATCTTATCTGAGATAACACACGAATATCTGTAGTGTTTCCCGATTCGCGAAACAAAATTTTCCTAAAAATTTGTCATTTAGTATGACATTGCCATACTCTGTCATAATTACTGTACCTCTGCCTACTAAAACAAAAATATTGCTTTGCTAATCCAAAAGCAACTTAGTTGTAAAATCTATGAGTTACTGTTGGGTGTCGAGTATCCACACAGGCAAGTGTGGCTCACTCCGCGATTTCCTGCCGTATTCGAACTTCAAGATATTCACAAGAGACGACACGTACTAGATTCATTCTAGATACGTTATAGTTTAGATATCAACTAGTTCTATTTTGGCAACCAATGTCACTTTTACGTGAAATAGAGTAAGATATCTATTAGATGTGAATTGAATCTCATGTCGTGTGGAAATCGTTCAAGAGTATATCCAGAATCGCGCATATGTCCAATTTGACAGGTGAGATCTTAAACATATCGTTATCGTATCTTGGTGATGTCTAAAATCTAAAATATCTAATAGATGTCTATTTCAAAATCCGAATCGGGCCCTTCGTCGCTTTGCAACAGCTACAAGAACATCCCTCCCACACTAATTTTGGTGTCTAGCCATAAGCCGCGCGTAGCGCTTGCGTCACCTAACGGCAATATCTGTCCTAATCGTAAGTTACGATTCGTAACAGACGCGTTTTGTTAGAGCACTTGAGTCTTCTGTACCTGGTACTATTACTTATTCTGTGGCACAGGCTGTGTCGACACAAGTGGAGAGCCGCTCGCCCGCGGGTCCATAATTAGGGTCTGTTTCGGGAAACGGCCGCCATTAACCTGCTACCGGTAGATATTCGTGTGTTAGCTCAGATACCGCTGAGAGCATTAATAAATAGGATACCAACACGATATCATATGATTCATCCAAGAATAGCTACAGATAGAGATCGCTTTTCAGCGATAAGACTGCCTGTTGTTTACCTCTGCTTGTATTTCTGTTTTCTTTTGTATTGTCTTCTTTTGACTTTTGTCTTTTGAGGTGTGCAATAAAAATAAGGTATTTGTATTGTATTGAAGCTACAATTTTTATCAACTTTTTTAACTTCTAAAGTAAAAATAGCCACGTCAAATTAAGCCGAATTTGGGCAAGCTGCGGAAATAATTCGTGTAGTTTTGAAAATTGGTACAGGCATACCTTGTGGTGTCTAGATAAACATACTAAAAGTCCTCGAGGGTAGGGGGTGTGCTGGGGGTGTAGAGGGGGGTTGAAGGTACCTTTTTTCATATTTTTGCTCATATCTCGAAAATGTGTACGAATTGCATTATAATTACTTCGGACAAAAGTTTTAACATAAAATTTACTACAAATTTGGTTATGTTTATTTTTACTCTGCGATCAATACTTTAGGAGCTACAGGCTGTTAAAGTTAAATAAGAGATAAAAAATAGACGGTTTAAAAAAACGTCGTATTTTCATAATTGTTCATCATAAATAAAAATTTTAATTGAGAATAAGCAAGCTAAATGACCTGCTGATTAAATATAAAAAAACCGGCCAAGAGCATGTCGGGTCATGCTCAGTGTAGGGTTCCGTAGTTACCCGTCCGTCAAAATAGACTATTTGCAAAAACTCAAAAACTGCTTAATCGATTAGGTTCGCTATATTGTTCTCTGAAAGTCTTTACTAAGCTTTACTTTCACGATTTTTTTCATATTTTTTGGACCCATGGTTCAAATGTTCGGGGAACTAAAGTGGAAAACACAACTTTTTTTCTTTCAGATCGATTATTTCCGAAAATATTAAGCAGATCAAGAAATGGTTCTCGAAGACCCGTATTCGTTTTAAAAAACCTATCCAACGACACCCCACACTATAGGGTGGAAGCGAAAAAAAAATTCATCCCCTTTTTAATGTACGGCAGCCACCCTAAAAAAATATTTTTTCTAATTTATATTTTTCAATTTTGTCAGCGTAACTGATTTATATATTCGTGTCAAATTTAAACATGAAAACTAGAAAAAAAATTTTTTATGGTGGTTGCCCTACATTAAAGTGGGGATGAAATTTTTTTTCACTTCCACCCTATAGTGTGGGGTGTCGTTGGATAGGTCTTTTAAAACGAATAAGGGTCTTGAGGAACCATTTTTTGATCAACTTAATAATTTCGGAAATAATCGATCTGAAAGAAAAAAAGTTGTGATTTACCCTTTAGTTCCCCTAACTTTTGAACCATGGGTCCAAAAAATATGAAAAAAATCGTGAAAACATAACTTAGTAAATACTTTCAAGGAAAAATATAGCGAACCTAATCGGTACAGCTGTTTTTGAGTTATGGCAAATAGTCTATTTTGACAGACGGGTAACTACGGAACCCTACACTGAGCATGACCCGACATGCTCTTGGCCGGTTTTTTTATATTTTATCAGCAGGTCATTTAGCTTGCTTATTCTCAATTAAAATTTTTATTTATAATGAACAATTATGAAAATACGACGTTTTTTTAAACCGTCTATTTTTTATTACTTATTTAACTTTAACAGCCTGTAGCCCCTAAAGTATTGATCGCAGAGTAAAAATAAACATAACCAAATTTGTAGTAAATTTTATGTTAAAACTTTTGTCTTAAGTAATTATAATGCTATTCATACAGATATTCGAGATATGAGCAAAAATATGAAAAAAAGTACCTTCAACCCCCCTCTACACCCCCAGCACACCCCCTACCCTCGAGGACTTTTAGTATGTTTATCTGGACACCACAAGGTATACCTGTACCAATTTTCAAAACTACACGAATTATTTCCGCAGATTTTTCTAATTTGCTTAGGCTAAAATGGATTTGATGACTGTAGGCAAAAAACGCGATGGTGGCCTAGCGGTAAGAGCGTGCGACTTGCAATCCGGGAGGTCGCGGGTTGAAACCCCGGCTCGTACCAATGAGTTTTTCGGGACGTATGTACGAAATGTCATTTGATATTTACCAGTCGCTTTTCGGTGAAGGAAAACATTGTGAGGAAACCGGACTAATCCCTATAAGGCCTAGTTTACCCTCAGGGTTGGAAGGTCAGATGGCAGTCGCTTTCGTGAAAGCTATTGCCCACGCCAATTCTTGGGATTAGTTGCCAAGCGGACCCTCCCATGAGCCGTGGCAAAATACCGGGACAACGCGAGGAAGATGGTGATTGATGATTGCCGCAGGCATTAAAACAGCGGCAACTCTTATTTTTATTTATAGTACACATAAATAAAAGAATTGATTACAAAAATAATTTTTTTAAATAAAATAATTTGATATATTCTCCTAGTAGTATAATAAAAGTAAAATTCAGCGATAACTGTTGTTACCTCTATTGTCTTTGTTTATGTTACTGTACATTAGATAGATAGAATACTCTATATTGGCAACGCTCAGTAAAAATTAGGGATGCCACGAATATTCGGCAACTATTCGGTATTCGGCCTATTCGGCCACTTTGCCGAATATTCGGTATTCGGCCGAATGTTGCCTACTATTCGGCCGAATACCGAATACCTGTTGCACCTACCTAAAAAGAAAAATTACACAAACAAATAACCAAAAACTAGGTATATAATGTATTCTTGGAAAGTTAGTTCAATACCATGGTACCTTTTTGAGCATTTGTTAATTACAGAATATTTTATTTTTATCATGGGTCTGATTTGATTGACTCTAACTACATTAATTGATTCTGTTCAACATAAAAATATATGTTAGCAAATGTTGTGTTTTGTTGGCGAACAGTTTTTGTAATAATTGTGACTCAAAATGTTCGCATTCCATGGCGAATATTCGGTCACCGAATATTCGGTATTCGGCCGAGAGGTGGGGCCGAATATTCGGTATTCGGCCAAATTCGCTATTCGGGGCATCTCTAGTAAAAATATACAAACGAAAAGAACAATAATTATTGATTGAATGTAGAGACAAAAAGGCGGTCTTATCGCTAAAGAGCAATACATTTATTGTATACGACGAGTATGTGAAGTGTGCAATAAAGAGTATTGTATTGTATTTCATCCAAGTACTTACACAAATCGTCGGGTGACAAGCAAAAGTCACTAACTAACACCATTGAAATTGTTGGACATAAAACTGTGTTACAAGTGTAATAAAGTGCATTGTTACTTTAATTTTTTGATAGTACTTAGTGACTTTTGCTTGTAACCCGACGAAATTAAATGCGACCATCATAGTCGTACGGAATACCACTCCAAATGTTTACATCACGTACAATTGGAGGGGATGTGTCAATACTGTCAACTGTCATGGCGTCGCACCTAGTGGGCGGGTATGCAAATACGGACACGTATGTTTAATTTATGTCTCGAATTCTGTACCTACCCATGAACATACCTACTATTATGATTCGGTGACGTATTGTTACATTATTTTGTTACTATATAGTTTGTTATTTGGTAGGGTTTGGTGGGGTTTGGGTGGGTGCTTTTTGACGTAACCTGTGCTTATATTTCCTGAAAAAAAAAAACATTGAAAGATGAAGTTGCGACAAATACACTGAGGAAATGAAAATTAAAAGTAACAAATATTCGTAGGCAAGCCGCAACTAAAATGGTTTTCCTTTTCTCTTGTGTCCATGTGTCTTTTATTAACTAAGACAAAGCCTGTAGGATTTGTGTTCTACGGGTGCCTAAGGGCCCCCCCACATCTGGCGTCTTTCGAGCGTCGGCGTCTGACGGCGTCGGTCCAGCGCTATGGAAAATGACGTCGCTGCGCAGTTGCGTCGACGCTGCGTCGACGTTGCGTCGACGTCGGCCATAGAATTGTAGACGCCGACGCTAGAAAGACGCCAGATGTGGAGGGGCCCTAACTACTACTCATATTATTACGTCAGTACTTACGTTAAGAGCAGTAAAAAAGAACTTGTAAAGATATATATATATATATATTTCATAAAAAGTGACCCGTTCTCATTGCTAATGAGTGTATATATAAAGTAAGCATCGTCCGCTTTTTGCCACTTGCACCATTCACTAACCCGGGGTTAACCGGTTAAACCTGGATTTACCATGGTTACCACTTGACACTAAGTTAACTGTTTAACCGCTTAACGCCGGGTTAGTGGGCGGTTCAATAATTTAAGGATTATATTTACCATTGCTACTAAGTTAGGTATACTTACATACCAGTGGCGGCGCGTCAAACATATTCATAGGCAAGCCGGGGCTAATTTGGCTTACATATTTCCTATACAACTCTGCCCAAACATCCAAAAACAGGCAAGCCGGTGGGAATCGGCTTTTATGGACGCGCCGCCACTGTTACATACTTACCTAATGTACCTAATCCAATGTCTGTTACAGCCTAATATCACTTATCAATCTTATCATTCACATATTACAAGTTGAGTATTAATACCTAAAAATTCACCAAAACATTAACAGAATATGAATGTTGAAAGTTATAACTTGATAAAAGATAACAGCTAAGTAAATAAATTATTTAATATCATTTCGATTCCATTAGCTAAGTGCTTCATACAAAAGTCATGCATTACAATATTAAAGTATGAATGAATGTGTCCTGAAGGTATTTGTACTTTAACCGACTGGTGAAGTATGGTGGGTCTATGTTTTAGGGTTCTGTACCCAAAGGGTAAAACGGGACCCTATTACTAAGACTCTGCTGTCCGTCCGTCTATCACCAGGCTGTATCTCACGAACCGCGATAGCTAGACAGTTGAAATGTTCACAGATGATGTATTTCTGTTGCCGCTATAACAACAAATACTAAAAACAGAATAAAATAAAGATTTAAGTGGGGCTCCCATACAACAAACGTGATTTTTGACCGAAGTTAGGTTAAGGGCGGGGTCAGTACTTGGATGGGTGACCGTTTTTTTTTGCCTTTTCTTGCATTATGGTACGGAACCCTTCGTGCGCGAGTCCGACTCGCACTTGCCCGGTTTTTATGTAAGCTAAGGTAAAAATATGTAATAGGTAGGTATCACTACACTTAATTTATAATATAAAGGAAGAGCGGTGCCTCCATACTTGTATTTTTAAGTATCAAATACTTGTGTTTGATACTTTAAAAGTTATGAGGGAACAGATGAACATAAATACATACATACATACCCACATATGTACATACTGGTTAAAATCAAAACCCTCCGTTTGGGTTGCCGTAGTCGGGTAAAAAGAGGTACCAACTTTGTACAATGTAAACAAATGCTTAAACTGAATAAACAACTTTATTTTATTTTTTAAATTAGGTACTTAACACAGGTCACAACAAGTAGGTTTTAATATTTAAACATCTAATTTTAAAATAACTATTATACGTATCATTAAAGTAAAAAACAAGTAGGTATGTAACTGAACGAGAAGCAATTACTCAAACCCCGTTAATGATTAGGTCATACTAAGCAACGTTTACTATGAGACCAACTCCGAAAACGCGGAAAAAAAGGATGTTTCATACATTTCTTATATTATATATATATATCGTTGTCTAAGTACCCACAACACGCCTTACTGTGGGACTTAGTCAATTTGTGTAATAATGTCCTATAATATTTATTTATTTATTTTGCTGGTCTGATATTGAAATTTCCTATGGGAGGGTCAAATTTTTTCGCGATTTCAGGGTTGGTCCCATAGTAAAAGTTGCTCAGTATGACCTAAACATTAACGCGTTTGAGTAATTGCTTTTCATTCAGTTACATACTGTATAAAAAACTTCAAAGAAATACCTATAAAATACCTACATTTAAGTATCATCTCGTGTCGAACCCGCCTGTCATGCGATCATTATCATTTTCTCAGAACATGTCATGTACGCGGTTATTTCCGGAGGCACCCGGATGTCAAGTGGCTACGTATAATTCTGTGTATTAAATAACAAAAAACACGTTAACTATACGACTTTTATTTGAGACATTACATCACTAAGATTAATAACTTTAATAAGTTAAAACGATTTAATTTAATAATTAGGTCAACAACTTTTTTAGTAACCTACTTACTGTATACCTATAGATTTTATTTGTATATACGCCAGAAACCATACATTAAACCAAACCTTCAAGAATAGAGCGTAGTCCCTTTTTAAAGGCCGGTAACGCGCTTGCAACCCTTCTGGTGTTGCGGGTGTCCATGGGTGGCGGTAATCGCTTACCACCAGGTGATCCGTCTGCTCGCTTGCCTCCTAATTCATAAAAAATAAAATAAATTAAAACCACTGTCCTAAATACAAACTAAAACTAACCTAAATCTAACAAAGTCTAAAAAAGGCGTTTGGGCCTTATATAATTAGATATGTATTGTGTATAAACCTATTTAATTAAATATTTAAATATATCCCAAAAACTTAAAAACAATACTTACTTAATACCGCAAAAACTGCTTACTCAAAAAACTTCCGCTACTCCTCAACAGATGGCGCTGCCAACACCGGACCGATTTGTGAATGATTCCAATTACATGCGGCATTTAAAATTAAATCAACAAATGCTTGTTAAGTTGTTTTTATGACGCTAAGAATGCCATGAAGAGAAATTAAGACGTCAAAATGCAATTATGAGTTGAATGGTTTTGGTACAATAAGTACGTTTGTTAATAGAGTCAGACCGAAATAAGTCTGCAACGATTTTGATAGCACACGCAATGCAAGTGTTATTTTAAACAAATTTCTATGAAATTATGATGTATAAATAACACTTGCACTGCGTGTGCTATAAAAATCGTTGCAGACTTATCTCGGTCTAACTCTAGATCGAATCTAGATAGGTTTATATAGTGATATACTTAAGTATGTAGTATCAAAACCTGTGACGACGGTATGGGGGGGATGTAATACAAATGGCATGTATTATAATATTAGGTATACGTGGGCCATACTAAAAGTTTCTGGATTCTGATGTATGAGACGACTTATTTTTAGGGTTCCGTACCCAAAGGGTAAAACGGGACCCTATTACTAAGACTTCGCTGTCCGACCGTCCGTCCGTCCGTCCGTCTGTCCGTACGTCTGTCACCAGGCTGTATCTCACGAACCGTGATAGCTAGACAGTTGAATTTTTCACAGATGACGTATTTCTATTGCCGCTATAACAACAAATACTAAAAACAGAATAAAATAAAGATTTAAATGGGGCTCCCATACAACAAACGTGATTTTTTACCAAAGTTAAGCAACGTCGGGAGTGGTCAGTACTTGGATGGGTGACCGTTTTTCTTTTTTGCTTTTTTTTTTGTTTTGCTTTTTGCATTATGGTGCGGAACCCTTCGTGCGCGAGTCCGACTCGCACTTGCCTGGTTTTTTCTAAGTGGCCAGTCCAGGAATGCCCTAAGTATAATTGTATATAAATACTTTATGTACATAGAAAACTTTCATAACTCAGGAACAAAAGATCCGTGATAAACACAAATAAAAACCCTCACCAGGATTCGAACCCGGGACCTCCTGCTTCGTAGGCATACTACGCGACTAGGCCGTCGAGAAAATTACGTTATAATGTTATAAAACCCGCGAAGTTTTATTTTAAAACACATCTTTCATTCAATATGACGTCAAAACTCAATTTTTCTGCTTATACTAAATATAATACAAGCAAATTAGTTGTGAAGTACCTCGTTACGGCGAGGCGAAGGGGTGTAACTCAGAAAATGTCATTTTTGAGTGAATCACCTCGTTAGGGATCTAAAGGCAAGGGTTGGGTTTCGGCGATAGCGATATTAACGAATAAAATGTTTTTACTTTATTTTAACGATTTATAATACAAAACGAAACCAACTTGGAATAAATAAAAACCAACATGTTAAGTTTTAGAAGACCGTATCACTAACTTATATTTATTTCATTTAGAATAAAAAAGAATTATTAAACAATAAAAAGCCTTAAAATAGAAAATACAAACTAAAATTAAAAACTAAGCTTAAAAATAAACTATAAACTATAAATAGAAAATTTGCCCCAAATCGCCGTCTATTGGCAGCGTGCCCAGAAGGCTGGCAGCATTGCCACGTTGTATGGCAATGCTGATCCGCTGCGCTAGATATGACCCAGCCCTCTGGTCACGCGTCAACTCGACTAACCTGCGGCTACATTCGTTTCGGCGATAGCGATATTAACGAATAAAATGTTTTTACTTTATTTTAACGATTTATAATACAAAATATGTATTAAAACTAACTTATTTTAAAATATTTAGGTATCGTCATACCGCTTTTTTATTTATTTCTGTTCATGGCTGTTCTTCTTACAAACTGCAAAAAAAGAAGATTAGTTTTAAATCAAAATCCTCTAGCTAAAGAATTGACAATGTATGGAAAAGCTGACTTAATTATTTATTTTAAGATAGGCCAAAGGCGCATATCTAATAAATATATCAGCTTATATACGTCCCAATGCTGGGAACAGCCGGCACAGGGCACAGGCCTACTCTCATGCGTGACTTACTTGATAGAGCTTGGTCTATTTGTCCCCAAGCCGGCCCAATGCAGGTTGGGGACTACACATACACTTTTGAATTTCTGCGAAGGTGTATACATACACATGTAGGTAACTGCAGGATGTTTCCAGGATGCAGGATGTAAAAGCGTAACGCCGAAACGACACCGTACACGCGCATAAAAAACGATAGTCTGAAACCGCCCTTAAGGTGCAAAGAAAAGACGCAGGTTTTCTTGACCGTTTTTGATCTGAACGGAAAACTCCATACGCCAAAATTCGGTCACAAAAAGAAGGAAGGAACAAGTATAAAAAAACTCGTTTAGAAAACTCCGTAAGTACAAATTTTCCCAAAATTCCGTCTTACATGCCTTTGCCTCCGTGACGTCACATGCTTGACTTCGCCCTTTGACTGGTGATTACATACCATTGTACGTTGTTGTTATTCTGTGTATATATATGTGTATAATATATTATGTTCTGTAGTATAAAAATACGCTCACAAGTTCAAAAAAGGATTTAGAAAACTCCGTAAAATTTTTCCCAAAATTCCGTCTTGCGTGCCTTTGTCCGTGACGTCACACGCTTGACTTCCCCCTTTGACCAGTGATTATAGACCATTGTACGGACCAATCAAGGAAGAGTTGGGGGTTGGGGGAGAATTTTTAATGTTTGTCATGTGAAGGGTATGTCAAATTAAGTTATGTAAAGTAAACGTACTGATGCTCGACGCGGTCCCAGTACATGTCATCTTAAAACTTAAGTCATTGTTAATAGAGGTGACAGCAGGGTGTCGTCTATTGGGTATTAGCATGTCGAGCACTAGTACCACCACCCTACTTGTTTTAGTGATAAAACTTGCGCCCAGACATCTTATAAATAGCAGTTTTTTATGGGGATTTTCAGAAAAAATGGTAGGACCATTGACTTTTTCGAAAAACCAACGTTGGTTGAAAAACCCATAGGTTGTTTCGAAAAAACAACCTATGGGTTATTTAGACACAGACTCAGATCACCGAGCCGAACGGAGCCGAGAATGCTCCAAAGGAACAGTTTCGCCCCCCTGACTATACCTATAGGAACAAAGTCATTTAAACGCCATGTTATATTTTTAATAAGATAAAGCTGTCTGTAACAAGCATTGATTGATAAAAGTCAGCTATGTATGCGAAAAACTCCAGACACGACATTTCACAAAAACTAACATTTAATACCTAAACGGTTCAACCACTACACTATTCCAATCAAAAATCAACTCTAACTCACTATGAATAAAGTTCAATTTCTAACAAGCCTTCAATGTAACATAGGATGGTTTTAAAGTGGTGTCGTAAAAAGGCTCGCGCGGTGCGTTTGGTGCGAGCGAGAGGGATGTAAGAGCGGGAGAGGGGATAAAAAGTTGCGCGAGCCGAGGTGCGCGCATAGTTGGTGCGCGGCAAAGATGCCAGATGTAGACAGTCCATAAAATGACTCTTGTCAAGTCTAACAAGCCCTTGACTTGATAATCGTTTGTCTCTATCTGTCATTTTGACATTTCTGTTAGTTAAAAAGGGACAGATGTTTGCCAAGTTTTATGAATAAGGGCGTTAGTAAATATGTCAAGAGATTTAACGTAAGGCTTCCATCAGTCGATATAACTCTAGTGAAACTAACTGTGAAGCATTAAAAACTGTTATATACTATATACCGGGTGTGGCCTGTAATATGCGCAAAAAATTATAGGCTGTACTCCTCATACTCACCAACATTTGTTCAGCGACTTTAAAAAATAACTTGTAGTTTGATTTTTAATACACTTTAAAGATTATTCAAAGACGCAATGTGTTGCGAATTTTGTTATGTTTAAAGCTTGACAAGCAACGTCAATCACAATGAAATGGCGTGGCGATGGCTTCCATTGAAGATAGTATTTATTTTGTATGAAAAATAGGGAGTCTAAATATTTCATAACTTAAAACAAGCATATATAAATAACGTTTAATATTTTTTTAAATCAGTGATCTTATTTCTATATACCTAGTTTAATATTACGTCGGTGGTTAATATAATAACCGTAGCCTATGGACGCCTGCAACTCCAGGAGCTATTCCAGGAGTATTATATGCGCGACAAAATGCTTTTTTTAAATGTAAACTTACGTAGGTAAAACACCCAAGAAACTACAAGTGGCTCGTCTAAACTTATTAATCTTTGTGATCAAAGCGCCGCCGCTCTGGGTTTATTTTTAAAGGCGCGCAAAAACCTTAGGCCCTAGAATGTAGGCAACCTAGATTTAATTAAGGCCTATTTTTTAAAGCCGATATCCTGTTGTGTGGGACTTCCGGCTATAGAGATAACATAGAAGTCTGGAATGAGTACCTACTGCATTAGAGTAAGACCAAGATAAGTCTGCAACGATTTTGATAGCACACGAAGTGCTAGTGTGATTTGAGCGATTTCCAAAAAAATGTAGGTAATAAATATGAAAAAATGCATTTTATTTTATTTATTTGGAAAGCAAACAGAAATAAGTGAGCAGGAGATAAGTTTACAGAGACACACTAAGGACATTCACTTTTTTCCTTAACAGCTCTCACTAAAACATGTATAACAGAAATATACTACACTTAACTAATTCTTACGGTAATAAATTTTATTAATGTCTTCAGAATATTGACTTCTTGGGCTCATTTTAGTTAGAATCATTTATATACATTCACGTCTCATACATGAAAAAATGTGTCCCAAGATTTCCTCTCCAGATCGTCACATTTTTGTATGAATATCTTTGTTTATTTGTATGAACGTGACGCACTGGAAAAAAAATTTCATACAAAATCTTGGGCCACATTTTTTCATGAATGAGGCGTGAATGTACAAATGATTCTGAGTAAAATGAGCACAAGAAGTCAATATTTTGAAGACATGAATGAAATGTAATTTTTTTTTGGAAAACGCTCATTTATACGTCATAACTATGTACCCGCTCCGGCTTCGCACAAGCAAAGCTCGGTCTCCCAGAGATTACATAGTTAAGTACCTACATTACATTGTACCGTAAAATGGGGTGAGTAGGGTCAAAACTGAAATTCAAACCTTGATAACATTTTATTTTTACATATGAAAACTGAATGGTGTATATAATAAGTGTTCCGGACGTTTGTATTTTATTTTGGGTAGTTCCATTTCATAACTTTGACGATAAAGAGGAAAACCCACCTCACCCCGTAGTGCCTCGTATTTGGGGTGAGAGGGGTTTTCATACAAAGGTGATTTTGGAAGATTGTTGGATCGTTTTTTTTTAATTTGGTTTGCGTATTACTATAGCAATAGTAATACATTATTTTTGTAGCAGTAGCCTTAAAATCCCTTCTCACCCCCCTCTCAAACCTTCTCTCTCCATTCATAACCCACCTCTCCCCGCGAAACCTACTCACCCCGTTTTACGGTAATTTAAATAAAAACTTGTAAATAAAACGAAATCCTAAAGCGCTAATTATTATTTTAATATAATTTCTTTAACACATGAACCCACTGTTTATTTCCTAAATATATCAAATACCTTTCGATTTATTAGTGCATACAAACTTTATATAATATACATACATACCTAGAAACAAAACAATTAAATAAATAACCTACAAAACTTAAATCCTACATCTAATAAAATAAATTAATTAAAAAATTAAAAACACGACTGCTGCATTTTAAATCGAACTGAAAAGCTAAAAATAATGTTAATATGTTAGTCACATAATTTTATGAATCTAAATTGGAATGTAAATATACACTCACGGTCATTCACAGTAAGTACAAAGGGCTATGTACATTTATGTCCGTGACTGTAGGTACGTGTACATTTAATTTCAATTACAGTCGGGGGACCTTGATGTACCTAAGTGCATCTCAATCAAAAGGTCCCCCGACTGCAATTGAAACTAAATGTACACGTATACCTACAGTCACGGTCATTAATGTACATAGCCCTTTGTACTTACTGTGAATGACCGTGAGTGTATATTTACATTCCAATTTAGATTCATAAAATTATGTGACTAACATATTAACATTATTTTTAGCTTTTCAGTTCGATTTAAAATGCAGCAGTCGTGTTTTTAATTTTTTAATTAATTTATTTTATTTTAAACATTTTAGTGAAAAAACTAAGTAAAACTACCATTTATAAGGATTTCCCCCGGCCATTTAGTTTGTCAACAAAGTTCTTTTTATGTGGATAGGTATTAGCTCCTAGGACTGGGACCTTCTAAAGGCAGAGACACACTTATTACGGGCGTCTTTTCTGTGGATAATATGTGAATGTGTTCACAATTTGGGACATTTGATATTTGATATTAAATATAGCTTCTTAACTTCTTAAAAAGAAGTGGAATTTTGAATTATAATGGCCATGAGGGTTTGAAGGTCCACAATAAAGACTCATAATTTTAACTGTCACTAAAAAAGTTTTTGATCCAATTATCTTCGTCGCAACTTCAGCACGACGACGCACACATGGCCTTTGGCAAAATAGCACCAATTCAAAGATCAATAATGACAGACTGTATGTAAAACGGCCTATTCGACGCTTATATCTTTAAATGTTAGTACCTGCCAGTGGCGGCGCGTCAAACATATCCATAGGCAAGCCGGGGCTAATTAGGCTTACATATTTCCTTTACAACTCTGCTCAAACGTCCAAAAACAGGCAAGCTGGTGGGAATCGGCTTTTATGGACGCGCCACCACTGGTACCTACCTACATTCAAATGATGAACTTCCAAATAAAAGTAGGTAGTCCTGACAGACTAGATGGCTGAATGCCGAGCTCTGCGTAGGGCCGAACACCCAAAGCGTCCAAGAGAAGCGAGTTTCTACGCGAGGCTGAAGGCTAAGCTGCGGGACGTTAGCGGTGAAACACAAAACCACTGTAGGTACATGTGTTAAAATACATAAGCTGAAGACCGACCTCCGCGTAAGTTGAAGGGCTAGGGATTCTGGCAATTCCTGCAGTTTCTTCAAATATCTGACCAAGTTCCGCGAGTACTAACCTCCCGCAGCTCGGTCCTCAACCTTGCGTGGAATTGCGACTTCTCAATTATGATACTAGGAGAAATTGTAGAAAGCGCGTACCTGTCGGACGCTCCGGGCCTTCGGCTTTACGCGGAGTTCGATCTACGGGCTTCGCATTTAAACACTGGCTATGCCCGACTCTTTTTGTACGAGGGCGCCGAAGGCGCCCGACTTTGGAACGCGTGCATCGCGCCACATACGTCGGGCTAAGCCCCACGATTTAAGTATGAGGGCGCCAAAGGCACCCGGATATGGTAAGCGTACAGCATGTCACGTACGTCGGGCTACGCCCAACTCTCTTAGTATGAGGGCGCCACGACTTTGGAACGCGTACAGCGCGCCATATACGTCGGGCTAAGCCCGACGCTTTGAGTACCTACAGCGTGTGACGTACGTCAGGCTACGCCCGACTCTTTCAGTTTTGGAACGCATACAGCGCGCCACGAACGTCGGGCTGCTTTGAGTATGAGGACGCCGACGGCGCCCGGGTTTGGTAAGCGTACAGCGCGCCACGTACGTCGGGCTACACCCGACGCTTTGAGTATGAGGGCGCCGAAGGCGCCCGGCATTGGTAAGTGTAAAACGTGTCACAACGTCGGGCTACGCCCGACTCTTTTAGTATGAGAAGGTCGAAGGCGCCTGGTTTTGGACCACGTGCAGCGCGCCACGTATGTCGTGCTATGCCCGACTCATTTAGTATTATTCAAACCCTATCGCTTAAATCGAAGTTCACACGTTTAGATTTCAATAGGGCGATTTAGTTCCTAAAATTACTTTATAAAAATATACCTATACAAGTCATATGGATGATTTGTATATATTTTTATGATCAGCGGTAAATACCTTTTTATTTAATAGCTCACTAAATAAGATAGAAGAATTTATTTATCTTAGCACATTTTGTAAATCCTTATTTAACCAAAATAAGATTTAAGCGCGTATGTTGCATATATATTTTAAATCGCCTTTCAAAGCTCTTCATTTTGAGCAGGCGCGGATCCACCGTTGTGGGCACGGTGGGCATGCCCACAACCCTAATAGGGTGCCCTATTGATTCCCCGAGTAGAATTACGCCGATTTTTGTATCGCAGACGCTTTGGCAGAATTTCATTAGGTGTACGCAGAGTAGTCAGTTGATCGATACGCAGATTTACTTACGTAGAATTATCGTTTGATGAACGTCAAAATTGCCGTACAGTAACAAAACAGTACCTAGGTACCAGGGGTCGGACAAAAAGTGCGGATGACGTAAAAATGACGTAATCTTGCACACAGGATGATGTTTGAGTTTGTATTTAAACTTCCGTGTGACATGTAGTAACAAAGTAGTATTAATGAAGTAACAAAATAATCGTAAATAAATCCATGGAATTAATAATACAGGTGGTAGGGTGATGTAGTGAATAAAATAAATTTCACGAATAAATGTCTTTTAATATGGCTTACCTTCGTTGGTATATCTTGATTACAGCAAGAGCAGTATACGTGTTTGTCACGTACCTCCAAAAACGGAAAATTGCTACAATATTCGAGTAAAGATGACATTTTAGAGCGTTTTCTTATACATTAGTAAATATAAATTTTGGCTAAATATAATCGTGAAGATACAATAGCTAAACAATAACGAAGTCAATTTATTGTTCATCTGATCGACAATGTGTCAGTCAAAAAAGTACTTACTCATTTCAAGTGGCGATATCGTTTAATAAAGAGGTTGATAAATGATAAGTGATAATTGTTTATGAAAATCAAAAATACTATTTGAAATCATCCTATAAGTGGTTTGACGTCATCCGCACTTTTTGTACGACCCCTGCTAGGTACTTAGTGAAATAGAACTCCTTGCTGTATTTGTACGAGTATCAGCTCAAATTATTAGTGATACAGAATAAACAGCAATTTTTGAAATTGTTAACTTATTGAGTCTTAAATTTAAACATTCAGAATTTTTTGTACAATTTCTTAAAATAATTCCGGCTTTTAATTGACTGTCATATGAGTTTCAGGGCGCAGGTCTATATTGGTCTGCTAATTTACACAGAAGCGAACTGAATGATATGTGAATCTAGAGTCTATCAAAAGTTAGTCGACCAAAAGTTACTTCTACGAATAATTGACCCTACGAAACCATTTTCGGCGAAACGTTACAACGCGAATAGACAATCTGCTAAAAATTGGTCGGAGAATCATTAGGGTAGGTACCCCAGCTGAATACAGAGCCCTAATTATTTGCAAGAATATAGATTATTTACTAACAGGGGCAATTATTTCCGGCTTATTCCCAGCTTTTAATTTACAGCCGAAGGAGTTTTTTAGCGTAGTTATCTTATCTAAGTGCCACCACTTGCATCATCACACTAACCCGGGGTTAACCGGATAAACCTGGAGATACAATGGTTACCAGTACAATTTGACAGAGAGCCAACAGGAGTGGTCATTTCTCCATACAAACGTACTCGACTGTTTCCTACCTCCGTGGTTATAATGCTAGAGCAATAATTTTTTCAACACAGATTAATATTGTAAATATCTGTGTCGGACCGTTTTGGTTTTTGTGATATTTTTGTTTTTTAAGGCGCTAGAGCTCTTCAAAAATAGCCAAAATGGCCTAATTGACTATGCCGCAATGAGAGGCGTAGTATTCAAAACTGGGCCCAGTTTTATAAAGTTACAAGTTACAGGTTACAAAAGTACAGGCTACAGGCACCTGTAATGCACTGTGAACGGCTACAGGTGTTTTATAAATACACATAAATAATTACAGTTGTAAAGAACCACGGTCAATCTCGATTACATGTGAAATCTACAGGTGTGAAGGACATCACTATTTTAAAAAAAACGTGTGTCATAGATACTCGGTTCTCTACTAAATTATGTGTTTTTGTTTGCTGTAAAATATTAATTACTGGAAAAATGGCCAGAAATGAAGGAAAAATCGAGTGGTTGAGAGCGGCGTTCCATGCCAAGGATATACTTTTTGGGCCGTTTTCAGATTCAGATTAAGTTAGATTTAATGAAATATTTACGTAATAAGTAAATAACATGTAAATAAGTACTCTTTCACATTCTTACATTAAAATGTATCGTTTCGGTAGCGGCTCAAAGATAAATACGGTGTGTATCGAAAATTATGAATAGTACACTTTACCATAATGTGAATGCACTATACTTAAATAAAGAGACGAATGCTAATAAATCAACGACAAATATCGGCAATAATCCCTTTCCATTTCCTAGTAGATAAAATAAAACAAATCGTCAATAAAATCAATATCAAACATATTGTCACTTTATTTCCTATTTACTATATATTTCAGATACATTAACAAAAACTGATAAGGTCAGTGCATGGAAAAGTATGCATGCCCTGGCACAATCGTTGGCGTTGGTGCTTAACAATAAAGAGTAAAGTTTAAAATCTCTCAGAAAACGAGTCTACAAGTAACTGCTGTTGTGCTGTTACAGGACTCAAGACGTATGTAAGTTTTTGTTACAAGTGTACCAATCTACACTTGTAATTTACAATATTTTTATAAAACGCTTGTTCGATTATGAGTTTAAAACTTTAACCTCTAGCGGCCCACCATACAAGGAAAATTGGCAATCCAATTTGAATCAACGGTATTAGAAAATAGAGTTGAATTTGTTTTGTTTTAAAATCGAACGAAACGAAATAAAAGAAACTCTATTCCATTTAATTAAGATTTAAATTTCATTGGAGGTAATTTGTATTAGGACATTGAACCCCAAGAGGATAAAACTCCCGTATTTTCGTCTATGGTTGAGCTACAGGCACTTGTACCTGTAACCTGTAAAATTGTAACACAGTACTTTTATAAAACGCAAATTGTAAAAAACGGAGCAAGTGTTGCCAGTAAACGCCTGTAAACTTGTAACTTGTAACTTTATAAAACTGGGCCCTGATATCAATTAGCCAAAAAAGCAAAGCGGTCTGACACAGATTATTTCATAATCATTTAGATTTCCAGTTACGATTGGTTAAGTTTTGGAGGAGGAAACAGTCGAGTACAAAACCTCGATTTTTGAGATTTTCACACAGGATTTTTCTCCTTGTCCTTATTCTTAGTCCTTATCGCACTAGTTTTAGGAGCCGCTTCCGTTAGCGAGACGGGTATATTTACCTAAAATATTTAAAACTCAGCTCCTGTTTCGTCTTAATGGTTTAACCCCGGGTTAGTGGGATGGTGCAAGTGGCTCTAAGTGTGTATAGACTGAAATAAATCGCTTGCGATCCCTCTGCGAGTTTATTGGTCGGGGAATCATCAGGTACCATCGACTCGCATTTGGCCGATTTTGGAGTGGCTGTGACCACAACCTTTTTTGAGGGCTGGATCCGCGCCTGATTTTGAGACCCCACTCGATAGGTTTGCAAGATTTTTTTTTCTAAACGTCACGCAATATTGTGTATTACGTCCGCCATATTGTTTTTATAATGACGTCATATAGCCTATGTCACCCGGGATGACGTAAGGATTCTAATGACATATCATACATCTAAATCGGTTAAGGCATTCAGAAGTTATGGTGGAATAAAGAAACTCGCATACATACAAACATGAACGCTGAACACAATACACTCTTTTTGTTTGGGCAGTCGTGTAAAAATAAATAAAACTTATCTAAAAATAAGCAAGCAAGCGCAGCGTAGGACGTCCAGTCGTCCACCCACAAGATGGACAGACGACCTTGTTAAGGCCGCCGGAAGACGCTGGATGCGGGTCGCTTCCAACCGGCACGTATGGAGGTCCAAGGGGGAGGCCTATGTTCAGCAGTGGACGTCTTATGGCTGAGATGATGATGATGATCTAAAAATAAATAATTACAAACTATCCCCCTGCGGAATGGTGCCGTAGATGCTGGCAGCATTTCCTCGCTGTATCGCAATACTTATTCGTTAACACATTAATCTCTAATCAATACAGATTAACAACCCTTAACCAAAACATCCCTTTTGAATTAATCATTTATACGCTTACATCATTGTACCCAAATTGTGCAAAATAGGGTAGGGTAGGGCAAATAGGGTAATAAGGGTCGCGTGGACATTCCACGCCAATGGATGGGAACCCTATTGTCCATCTTTCCTGTTCACTGGCTTGAGTTGCATCAAAATTGGTTTAGCATTAACACCCTTTGGGAGTGGGATAATTATTTTGACGTTAAATGTTACAATATAATGGGAAGATGATTTGTCATTATGTGAAGTATATCTCGTTGAGATATCAAATGAATATCTTCTCAAGATACATACATTTTTTAAATTTATATACTGGGTGAATAGGATTTTCGGAGCGATTCGGGAATTGAATTAGAGATTCCTAGATATGAAATAGTAAAGATATGTGACGTGCCACGGCAAAAGGTACCTTATGGCGGCCGCAATAATATTGCAGCGGCGTTAATAATAGCGCAAGCAACAACCGTCATAAGGTACCTTTTGCCGTGGAACGGCACATATCTTTACTATTTCATATCTAGTGAATCTCTAATTTATTTCCCGAATCGCGCCGTTTGTCCTTTGAGTGGGATTTTAAAAGGAATTTTCGCAGTAGGCCGTAAGCCCGACTTGTGAATATTTCACCAACAAATAACTACAATAAGTAGTAGATTTGTCTCACAAGGGAGCAAAATGAGATATTTACGGCGTGACCATACATGTCATTACATCTTGGACGAAGCGAAGGATTCTAAAGTAGTGTAGTGAGGGACTCAAGTGTGCCCAAGGTGGAAAATAATTTTTCACCTCAGCAGCTCGAACAAAGGTACTTTGCTTCTTAAAAACAGTGAGCAAAATGCGATTTTGGTCACTGAGTCATTTTTTCTCACACAGTGAGCAAAATCGCATTTTGCTCACTGAGCGAGACAAAATGAGTGAGCAAAATCGCATTTTGCTCACTGAGTGAGTCATTCAAGTGACCTTTATAGTCAAATGTCATTTCAACATGCGGGGTCTAATACAAGTTCGATATACTTGGGTTCTATTATTTCTGTCCCTATAGGTATGTTCTCACTGCTTAGGGTGAAAAATGTTGTGTACTACACGAGATCAAAGTTATTTACATCTCGTGCGCTTTTGAATCCCTTACTACGCTCAAGATTCTAAATTAGATTCACTCGCTACGCTCGTGAATCTATTATAGAATATTTCGCTTGCACGGGACTCAAAATAAGCACTCGAAGAAATATCAAACTTTGATCTCTTGTTGTACAAATAACTATTGCTATGTGACACATGCTGCTTTTCGCATCACCTATGTGGAAATAATTGTATGAATATAATTTTACCTTAAATTCCGACGTTTCAGCTGAGTTGCACCAGATGTGGTCACGGAAAGCCTGCTGACCCACTGACTGGTGTGTGATGTGATGTGAACGTTCGAATTTAAGGTAAAAATAATGAAATTATATCGCGGTAGACCCGTTTGTGTTTAAAGTTTGTTGCCGGTCCCATATTGGGGTACCCTCCTCCAATTGAGGGGGGATTTAAATCTTCTCGGGGCAGAGGTGTACGGTTGGAGCCGGTAAAGGTTTATTTGACGTTCATAAGCGCATTGTAATATGCCTACTTGAATAAACTATTTTTTTTTATCTTTATCTTTATCTTTAAGTGTTATAAACAAAAATAGTGCCCTAGAACAGACAAAGTACACGCCACTTCGATCACTCCTAGCTGAGAAGAAAACGCCCTTTTCTGAATAGGTGATGTGAAAAAACGTTTGTTTTCACTATAGTTCATTATAATAGACTCATCCGTGATGTCATCACAATAGACTCGCCCGTCCCACGAGAGCCACTGATTTGTGTAAGCCTATTAACTTATACTAATAGGGCTTAATAGGGCTCGGATGGGCGAAGGAGGTGGATGCGGCAATTGTAAATAATGGCTCGATTCGGGAAATGAATTAGAGATTCACTAGATATGAAATAGTAAAGATATGTGACGTTCCACGGCAAAGGATACCATGGCGGTTGGCGCTTACGCTATTATTAACGCCGCTCCAATATTATAGCGGCGCTATGCGACGTAAGCGCCAGCCATAAAGTATCCTTTGCCGTGGAACGTCACATATCTTTACTATTTCATATGTAGTGAATCCCTTGAAACATGAAATTAAAATTAAGGTGTATATAATATATACCTGCTTACAGTTAGGTTAGGTGTAAGTAAAATTGGTCACAAAAAAACTGTAAGTAAATATTTGCATTAAATGTCCAATTGCCGCATCCATTTTGCACATTCGTGTTATAAGGCGGATTACACACCCTCGCGTTTAGCCAGCCCCCCGCGGCGCGTGCGAACACGCCTTTATTCGGACACCCAACATAAAGATTACCTATACAATCACATATTAGTGATATGTTGACTTGGTTTCTTATGTTAAAATTAGTGATATTATTGTTACATCTTGAGGAAACCGGACTAAGCCCAATAAGGCCTAGTTTCCCCTCTGGGTTGGAAGGTCAGATGGCAATCGCTTTCGTAAAACTAGTGCCTACGTCAAACATGGGATTAGTTGCCAAGCGGACCCCAGGCTCCCATGAGCCGTGGCAAAATGCCAGAATAACGCAAGGAAGAAGAATAGTGATATTATTTTTAGAAAAATTGCATTTTGTTATTTCAATCCACAGACTACACAACACAGACACCGCATGAAGCGTTTACAAAGAGCACGAGGTATTACATGTCAAATACTACGATTTGAGCAACTTAACTAAGATTAAATGAGAATGAGTACAGTCGGCAATAAAAGAGTGTGTCACAAAAAAAAACATTTGTATTTGATATTTACCACTAGCATTTCGGTGAAGGAATACATCGTGAGGAAACCTGCATACGTCTCATCTGCGAAGAAATTCAAAGGTTAACCCCCTTGTTCATAAAACTTTACGTTATGATTTAGTTAAATTATGTTTTATCCCTTTCTTACAAATACATAAGTCAAAATGACAGATAAGGACAAACGATTATTAGCTAATTGAGGTTTATGGCGCGTTTATGAATAAGGGGATTAATGTGTAGTGTAGTCCCCTGCTATGGTCCAGCGTGGGGACCATAGCCCAAGCACTTTCGCGCATGAGAGGAGGCCTGTGCCCAGCAGTGGGACGTATACGTGGGCCGTACTGAAAGCTTCTGGATTCTGATATATGAGAAAACTTATGTTTTCTAAGTGACCAGTCCGGGAATTTTTAGTATGCCCTAAGTATATGCTGAATTATTATTTTATACGTCGTGACTACGGGCCCGAATCGGATTTTGAAATAGACATCTATTAGACATCACCAAGATACGATAACGATATATGTTTAAGATCTAACCTGTCATATTTGACATTTGCGCGATTCTGGGGATACTCTTGAACGATTTCCACAGGATATGACTTAGAGATCCCATTCACATCTAATAGATCTTACTCTATCTAACGTAAAAGTGACATTGGTTGCCCGAATTGCGCTGCAAAAGAGAACTAGTTGATATCTAAACTATAACGTATCTAGAATGGATCTAGTACCTGTCTTCTCTTGTGAATATCTTGAAGTTCGAATACGGCAGTACGACTCTTTATAATATGTAGGTAAATACTTCATGATACGGCGTCTGTTAAGTAGTCTGTGCTACCCACTTACCTTTAAAGTACTTGTTTATTCACTGCACGCACTTCCTCGCACTTTAGGGACAAATTGAGCTATAAAAATGCAATGTAATGTTATTAGTTACCGTACTTTGCTCCCAAGTGAGGAAAATGGGCATTTCTACTTTATTTTATTAACAACTTCCGAAAGACACAGATGTAGGCAATCGGGCCGCCGATGACGAAAAATACGCGAAAAGTTTAATATGTACAGTTTATTTTTACACAGTATTTACACAACACATAAAGTACACAGAATATATACAAAACTAGAGGCAATTTACACATTTAAATTCAAACGATGTGCAAAACACAAAACATTAGTTGCTACCATTCGCATAGAGAAACTCACAGTGAAAAAATATTTACAAAAACAAAAGACGCGCGCTGGCCGCGGCATTCTTACCGGCCAGCACGCGCGCAGCACGGAGGTTGGTATAGGTCCGTCGCCTACATTCCCCACCCCAGTGCTGGCTCAGCACTCATTTACTATTGGGATTCTCGCAACGCGTGTTGCCGAACGCCTCAACGTTCCCGATTTAGTCTTCAGCTCAACCATGCGCACCCGACCATCTGCTCCCGGGAATACTTGACTTACCACACCTTTTAACCACACGTTTCGGCGAGCTCCAGGGTCCACTATCAGCACCAGGTCACCTACCTGCAGAGGCCTCTGTTCCTGGTTCCATTTTTGTCGTGGTATCAAAACCGGCAAGTACTCTCTGACCCAACGCTGCCAAAACATATCTGCTAGAAGCTGTGACTTGCGCCATTGCTTCCGGAGATGTAAGTCGTTATCATTAAAACAACCTAATACAGGTAAGCTGGACGACGTACCGAGGAGGAAATGATTTGGCGTCAAAGCCTCATCACTTCCAGGTTCAACAGATACGTGAGTTAAGGGTCTACAGTTCACTATGTTTTCTACCTCGGCTATAAGAGTGCTCAAAGTTTCATCTTTGGGCGCTCTTTCTTTTAAAATTACCTTTAGTGAAGTCTTTACACTACGCACCAGACGTTCCCATGCCCCACCCCAATGGGGACTAGCGGGTGGAATAAACGACCACTGGATTCCTTCGTTCGCAGCTTCTCTTTTCAAGACTTCATCATCTAGTTCCTGAACAGCTTTCTTCAATTCCGAATCAGCGCCCCGCAGGTTAGTACCGTTATCGGAATATAAATATCGCGGCCAACCTCTTCGTGCCGCCATCCGCCGAAGTGCCATTATCATAGAATCCGTTGTCAGAGTATGAACTATTTCTATATGGACGGCTCTTACCGTCAGACAAGTAAAAAGTACACCAAACCTGTTTTCGCGGTGTCTTCCTACTGTCACCTCCATCGGGCCAAACAGATCACATCCGCTGTATGTAAACGGCCTCTGATGGTGAGCCATACGCGCAGCTGGTAAGTCCCCCATCCTGGGAACTTCAGGTTTGGCTTTCCTCAGTCTGCATATCATGCAGCGTGAAGCTACAAACTTAACAGTAGACCTCAGCTGCACTATCCAGTATCTCTGCTTGAGATTATTTACTACAGTCTCCTGTTGATCGTGAGCAGCCTTTTCATGGTAATGTTTAGCTAATAGTCGCGCTACGTGATGCTTACCGTCAAGGATGACTGGTCTTTTTACATCATGTGCAACATCTAGTGCGGCGTCAATTCGGCCACCACATCGTAGCACGTCGAACTCGTCTAAAAATGGTGATAAGGTACGTATTCTGCTACTGCGTTCTATACACTTACCTGATTTTATTGCTGCAATCTCTTGGCCAAAAGACTCTCGCTGGGCTTGTTTCAATATAAGACGCTCCGCTCGTTCCATTGTCTCGCAGTCCTCTTCACTTGTACGTTTTTTACACCTGTTTACAAACTTAAGAACCGCTGCAGTAGCTCTCTTAAGCCGCAACCAAGACGAAAAACGATGAGGATCCAGAAGAGACGAGTGTTGAGTAGTTTCATGGACCAATGTTACGCGTTCTAGATTTGAAACATTTACATCTCGTTCCACTAAGTCTTGCGGCCATGTAGATTCTTCACCGTACAAAAATGTAGGACCGTTGAACCATTCGTTTTGAAAAATGGATTCATCGTAGACCTCACGTGTAGCTGTGTCGGCAATATTTAATTTAGTAGGTACGTACCTCCACTCTGATGCACGCGTAAGCTCGTCGATTTCACCCAATCTATTCGCAACAAAAGTCTTGTAATTGCGTGTGTCATTTTTTATCCAGTGCAACACGGTAGTGGCATCACTCCAAAAGTATCTACGCGTTGCTTTGAGTTTGTGCTCTTTTAACAGTGTATCTGCTAATCTGGCAGCTAAAAGAGCACTTTGTAACTCACATCTGGGCACTGTCAATGGTTTGACTGGACAAACTCTACATTTGCTAGCCACTAACGCTACACAGGTGTTTCCAAACTTGTCCTTCCATCGCCAGTATGACACGGCAGCCATTGCTTTTGTTGACGCATCACAAAACGTATGCAACTGCAGATTATTATACTCACACCTTGTTGCAGCAGCACTTGCGCTGACGCCCGTCAGTGGAGATGGTGCAGCGTTTGTAATGGATGGTGGCTCTCGTAGCAATGCTACGCTGCCTGTTGTCGCTGCCTGGTGATAACATCTGGGTACTCGAATTTGATTTATTACCTGCAGCAGCTCGAGCCACTTTCTCCACTTATCAAATGTGGCGTCAGGAATGGTGTCATCCCAGCCGACATGCGATTTCCACGTATCTTGCAGCATTATCTTGCCTTGAATGGTAAAAGGAGCCAAAAAGCCAAACACGTCGAATATTGACATAATGACTTTCAACATTAGCCTTTTAGTTGGTCTTTGCTCACCTTTCAATATATCAAGTGGCACACGCTTCAACGACACGTCGAAACCTAGTTCGTCCGTCCCTGGGTACCAAATGAGCCCGAGTGTTCGTTCGCCTTCATATTGCTGACCTATTTTGAATTTTACAGCAGCATCGCCTAAAGCCTCGGTAGGCACACTTTTCAACACATCCAAGTTATTGCTCGTGAAATTCCGAATTTCGAACCCACCCTCTTTGTGAATATTAATTATATCCTTCACCATATCAATCGCGGTAGATTCATCCGGTAGACTTTGTATGTAGTCATCCATATAGTGCTGCTCACAAATAGCAGCGACGGCTGAAGGATGTGTTGATTCAAACCGTAGCGCATTTTTATTTTTTATGAATTGCGCAATGAAAGGTGCGCAATTGGCGCCAAAAATGAGTGAAGTCATAGAATATGTTTTCACGGGCTCATTAGGCGTACCTCTCCATAGAAAACGCAATGCATCTTGGTCTTCAGGTCTTATCTTTACCCTTAAAAACATATCCTTTATGTCTCCAGTCACTCCCACTCTGTTCTCACGAAATCGAACCATTATTCCGAACAGAGATGAAAGTAAATCTGGCCCTGTAAGTAGGTGATCATTAAGTGACATACCTTCACATTCAGCGGCCGCGTCAAACACGAGTCTGAGCTTCTTTTTGTTTGGGTTATCCACCCCAAAATGAGGAAGGTACCAGGTCTTTGGCGTCGGCTGCGGCTCCTCCACTTCCCTAGCAAAGTCATTATCAAGTAAATGGCTAACGCGCTCGCGATACCTTTGAGCGAACTCTTCATTTGCAGCCATTTTTCGTTCTACACCTTGTAGCCTTTTGAAAGCCATAGGAAAGCTTTCAGGTAATTTGCAGTTGTCGTCCTTCCAAGGTAATCCTACTTGCCACCTACCGTTAATGAGAGTCGCAGTTTCCTCGAGCTTTGTTTGAGCGGACACGTCGTCACTGTTCTGCCTTGGCTTACCTGTTACACCCATGGCCTCTATACTAAAAGAGCGCCTCACCACCTCGTGCAACTCGCGGAGGCCGAGTTCAGATTCGACCACAGGTGCGCCGGACAAGAGCAGCGTCGTGTGTGCTTGCATGGCTGAGCTTTCAACGCGCGGAACCCGCACTGGGCCATGCACGGACCAACCTAGGGGTGTTCGGGTAGCTAACGGCTCATAACGTTTACCTACACATACCTCTAAAGGAATAAATAAATGACAATTATCTTGCCCTATCAAAACTTCGGGCTTCATATCAACATTTTGAGACAACTTATTTTTTAGTGCTCTAAGGTGAGAATACTTGTCTAGGTTAATATGGGATACATTTTGTTCTGGCAAATCCAAATCTGTTACACCACGAGCCTTAATACTAAACACTTCATCATTTTCACTTGATATATCGACATTATACACTGTAGTGTCATGCACTGAGTCGTCACCTTTCCACGCACCACTGACGAACATAGATTGAGGGCGCCCGCGCAACCCGGCGCGGGCGGCGAGCTCGCGGCTAACCATCGTTACCGAAGATCCGTCGTCGATGAATGCGTTCACACTGAAAACGCCATTAGGACCGTGAACTTTAATTGGCACTACCTTCAAATACACTTTAGTGTCCGTCGCTTTTACGTGGTTTACGATCTCTACGGTAGGTGTAGTAGCCGCTGTAGGCGCTGTAGGCGGCGGCGACGTCGAAGTTGCGGCCGAGTCCGTGCTCGGTGGATCAGCGCTGTTGCGGCCAACAAAATGAAGCAACCGATGATGTTCGCCGCCGCAGTTATCTGTATCACATACGGGAGCCGAGCAGGATTCGGCCTCGTGACGAGCTTTCAAACACTTAAAGCAAACATTAGAGCGTTTAACATACCGCCAGCGATCCTTACGCAACGCCTTCTTAAACTTCTTACACTCGGTCAGTTCATGTGCAGACATCTTACAATACTGACAGTTTACATGAGCAATACTGCGGTTCATCTGGCTGTCCGCTTGTACTAGTACAGCTTGCGCCCGAGTGACATTTTTATTGTTGTGTTGCGTATTCATAGTGCACATTAAACTAGCGTTCGCTGTGGCCGATATCTTCTCCGCCTCTAGGCTAAGAAATTCAGATAATATCTCCAATCGCGGTATTATGCCTGCCTTTATCTGTACAAAACTATAATCAGACCACTTAGAAATCAGCACTGGTGGAAGTTTAGACAGTACGATTGATGAAATAGTCACATCATGCATATATACTTCGCGGCCAACTGCGCGTATCGCTTCTGTAAAGTTTTGTATTTTCACGGAAAATGCAACGATATCACTGTGATACTCGGGCGATACTGGGCGAAGTTTCTTTATATCGTTCATCAATTTGAATAAAATAGTGTCAGCATTACCAAATTGTAGCTCCAATGTCGCGATGACCTTGTCGGGCGAGGAAGCACTAATTAAAAGAGCTGACACAGCATCTTTTGCAGCACCATGTAGACACTTCCTTAGCCTCCACATGTTCTCAGCCGGGCTGAAATCGCATACCTCTGTTGACTGCGTGTACGCCTGTTTAAACTGTAGCCACTCCATCGGGTCTCCGGAGAACACAGGCAGGTCTCGCGAAGTGCTAATTCTGCTAAGTAGGCTTGCATTCGGTTTATTATTAGCAGAGGCAACGGCTAAGTCTTTGATAGCGCTCGCTAGTATCGCGACACTGTCAGTAGTGACTACCGCCGACTGGCGGTCATTTTGTTGCTCTATGTTACTTACAGAGGCGGCGGCTACGTTTTCATGTTCATGTGTGCTCGGGGACGACTTATTACCGACAGGAGTATGGGCGACAAACGCCGGTTGGCGCAGCTTGACCGAGTTATTACCATTAGTGTGGTCTTGCTGCTCCTCATGTAGTTCCTGTTGCGGTGGTTCGTGTGTGTCGAGCCAGTCCTTGACATCGCTAATAGAGCCCGCATATGACTGTTGCCTACTATTCTCTTCATCTAGCTCGGCTAAGTCCGCCTGTAATTGTTTCTCGATGAGCTGCAACTGAATAGCGGCTTTTTGTTTCTCTGCCTCTAGTTCAAGCCGCTTGCGTCTGGTCTCAATAGAGGATGACATAGAAAGAGACTTACTTTTGCTACGCAGCGACGGTTGTTTGTTACCTTCCATGTTAAATGTACTGTGTAATATTGGTACTTGCAGCTCTTTTCGCGCAGCACTACGCGTTTTCATCACTGCGGCTGGTGGTGTCTTAAACATTTAGATCCGGTTCGAAGTTGACCACTTTTGTAGGCAATCGGGCCGCCGATGACGAAAAATACGCGAAAAGTTTAATATGTACAGTTTATTTTTACACAGTATTTACACAACACATAAAGTACACAGAATATATACAAAACTAGAGGCAATTTACACATTTAAATTCAAACGATGTGCAAAACACAAAACATTAGTTGCTACCATTCGCATAGAGAAACTCACAGTGAAAAAATATTTACAAAAACAAAAGACGCGCGCTGGCCGCGGCATTCTTACCGGCCAGCACGCGCGCAGCACGGAGGTTGGTATAGGTCCGTCGCCTACAACAGACATGTGAAACCCATGTATTTCTTGTACTTTAAAGTTTTGGAACTTTCATATTTTTCCTACTAGTGTCAGGCGTGGCTCACTCCGCGATTTCGTCGCTTTGCTACAGGTAGCTAAAAGCACATCCATTCGACCCCAATTTTGGGGTTTGCCATAAGCCGCGCGTGGCGCTGTCGCCACCTAGCGGCCATATCTGTGCTGATCGTGACAGACGCGTTTTGTTAGAGAGTGAGTCTTCTGTACCTAGTACTATTATTTATTCTGTGCTAGTGTACAAAAAATGTGTGAAAATTTAGGGTTTTTTTTTAAATGTACAACTAAACAGACCCAACAAATATATACACCGTGTTTTTTTTTGATTTCCGTTAATTTCAAGGGTGCATTCCTGAGCTTAAATCAAGTAACTTTCTCAAAGACACCGATATTCTAATTAACTCCATTTCGGAGATAATCAATAATTTATTTTTTTCCTCTAAGGCCTCTACAAGTGTGTACACTTGCCTTAGGGCCGGTTTACATATTGATTAGTGTTTAGAATGAGTTCATACATTTGCTACTAATCTTAAGTACAATCTCGGTCGATCGATGTACGAAATGACATTGATATGTCACAGATTTCAATTGTTTAGTTGAGTTAAATGTAATGCCCATGTTACAACAACGCTATATGCTACATTTAATTAGTTTTTAAACATATTTATTTTTCTAAAAAAAGCAAAAAAAAATATTTTTTTTGGAGATATAACTATGCCATTTAGTTCTCTTAAACGTACTTAACCATACCCCGAAGTTAACGGAATTCAATAAAAACACGGTGTATATTTCGGGGATCTCGGAAACTGCTCTAACGATTTTGATGAAATTTGCTATGTGGGGGTTTTCGGGGGCGATAAATCGATCCAGCTAGATCTTATCTCTGGGAAAACGCGCATTTTTGATATTTTTAATGTTCCCAGATATTTCATTTTTAATTTAAAATTAAAGGTAAAAACAATGAAATTATATCGCGGTAGACCCGTTTGTCCTTGTTTAGACCTTGGACCTTGGACCTTGTTAAGGCCGCCGGAAGACGCTGGATACGGGTCGCTTCCAACCGGTACGAATGGAGGTCCAAGGGGGAGGCCTATTTTCAGCAGTGGACGTCTTATGGCTGAGATGATGATGATGAGACCCGTTTGTGTAATTAAATATAGGTACACGTGTACGACTTTTAGTTAATAGGTATGTATACAAATTACCCCTTTAACGTAACTAATATGTATAACAGTAACGGTTAGTTAATAAGTTAATAACTAAATAATTAACTAGATAATCGTTCTACTTAAAGAGAATATTGCTGGTAGGGTAAGGCAATAAAGTATTAAAAGGTAATTAATAAATTTATTACTTATTAGTTTTAATTACAAAGTAACTATGTAATTGATCGTATGGATGATGATTATAATTTTTTGACATCATTTTTATTAATAAACTGACAGCAGTTTGAATAGAAGACCGAGGTGAGTTGTGACAGAGGAGAGTTGTGACATTGTTGATTTTTTGGAATCTATGAATTAAAAACAAGGTCGCAATAGCGCGCGTTTGTTGGTTCAAGTTACGAGCTAACAAACGCACACTGTTGCGAGCTCGCTAACAGTCATTAGATTCCAAAAAATCGACAATGTCACAACTCTCCTCTGTCTAAACTCACCTCGGTCTCCCCTACATATTAGTCCGAGCGCTAGCAAAGCTCTCTATTTCAGCTTGTGTAAAAATTCTCCTTCGCCTTTCTACTGCCTATCCTGTGCCATACATTTGTGTTTTGTGTTTTGTATAAAGAGTTTATACATACATACAAATTCTTTCATATGTCCGGATGTTCCCTAAAGGATTTTTAAATTTTGCAGCAACAGTGCAGTTGGCAGTAATGTTGCGATGCAATATTACTGCAGTCATGCTGCTGAAGTGCCGACTACACTACTGTAGGAAATACCTAATTTATTGTAAAATTCTTGATAAAATAGGAGTAATAGAAGTAGGAGTAGGTATAGGAGTTAATTACAAAAAAAAATTACATAGTTACTTAGTTAGCACCTGTAATTAGTCTAAAGTTAATTGATTTCATTGTGGTACCACAGTTAAGCCATTTCTATTTAAGTTAGATGCATGAAAGTGTGCTAGCGTATGCTATTAGACTTATATGTGTACGAATTAAGTACAATAAATACGTTACAATACAATTTACATAGTTAATTTTCGTAACACAAATGAATCAATTAAGTTAAGACTAATCACAGCTTCTTAACTGCACTTAATTACGTTTTTTTTTGCAATCCTCACTCCTGTAATATTTAAAACTTTTGCGTTTTGAACACATTTAATAGACGGGTCTATCGCGAATTTATTTTATTACCTTTGTTTACCGACGTTTCGACAAAGTAAGCCAAGCACTAGATTGGCGCGACAGTATCTCGCGCCGAGATAGACTACTCGTCCCTCTTTAAGACGAAACAGGAGCTGAGTTTTAAATATTTTAGGTAAATATACCCGTCTCCTAGTTTACCCTCTGGGTTGGAAGGTCAGATGGCAGTCGCTTTCGTAAAAACTAGTGCCTACGTCAAATCATGGGATTAGTTGTCAAAGCGGACCCCAGGCTCCCATGAGCCGTGGCAAAATGCCGAGATAACGCCAGGAAGGAGAGATACCCGTCTCGCTAATGGGTGTCATTCTGAATCCCTAACAACGTTTGTCCTAAAGTCACTTGCTCTAACTGGTTTGTCCTAATGGGCACATGCCCTAACGATCAATTGTCATAACGATTATTTTCCATAATGTAATGGTTAGCCTAAGAATCATTTGACCTAAGCATTTATACCATAACTATCAAGATCCCTAAAGTATTTTACCATATTTTCGAAATCCCTAACAATGTTTGGCATAAAATAACATGCTCTAACTGTTTTGACCTAATGGCTATTGCCCTAATGATCTATTATCATAACAGTTACTTTTCCTATTGATCAATTATCATAACAATTACTTTCCATAATGAATGGTAACGAACTGTTGCCACAAAAGTGGGTTAGGTTAGGTTAGAACTGTGACCCTCGAAAAAACGAACTGCTGCCACAAAAGTGGGTTAGGTTAGGTTAGAACTGTGACCCTCGAAAAAACGAACTGCTGCCACAAAAGTGGGTTAGGTTAGGTTAGAACGACCCTCAAAAAAAAGAACTGGTGCCACAAAAGTGAGTTAGGTTAGGTTAGAACTGTGACCCTCGAAAAAACGAACTGCTGCCACAAAAGTGGGTTAGGTTAGGTTAGAACTGTGACCCTCAAAAAAACGAACTGCTGCCACAAAAGTGGGTTAGGTTAGGTTAGAACTGTGACCCTCGAAAAAACGAACTGCTGTCACATAAGTGGGTTAGGTTAGGTTAGAACTGCGATCCTCGCAAAAATGAAATGCTGCCATTGGTTAGGTTAGGAGGGAAATTTAAATTAGGACATACAAGTATTAGGTCAAGAAACGATAGGCTAAGTAAAATTAGGTAACATGATGGTTAGGATATATAATTTTTAGGCCTAACAATAATTAGGCAAAAAAAGAATTATGCTACATAACATTAGGATAAATACCCAATATGGAAAGTGCCATCAGGGAAAAACATATTAGGACAAAAAAAAATCGGCCAGTCGATAAAAGGGAAACCAAAATTAGGGTATACGAGTGTTAGGACAACTGATCATTATGACAAACAATATTAGGGAATGCAAAGATAGGAGAAAAAACTTTAGGGATTCAGATATAGATCCTCGCTAATGGAAGCGGCTCCTAAAACTAGTGCGATAATGACAAGGCGACAAATCCTGCGTAAAAATCTCAAAAATCGAGGTTTCGTATTTGACTGTTTCCTCCCCCAAAACTTAACCAATCGTAACCAAATCTGGAAATCTAAGTGATTATGAAATTATCTGTGTCGGACTGTTTTGCTTTTTTGGCTAATTGATATCAGTTTTGAATACTACGCCTCTCATTGCGGCATAGTCAATGAGGCCATTTTGGCCATTTTTGAAGGGCTCTAGCGCCTTAAAAAAAACAAAAATATAAAAAAAAGCAAAACGGTCCGACACACACATTGACAATATTAATCTGTGTTGAAAAAATCATTGCTCTAGCATCAAAACCCACGGAGGAAATAGTCGAGTACGTTTGTATGGAGAAATGACCACTCCTGTTGGCTCTTAAGGAATATAGAATAAGACGGGTAGTCTATCTCGCCGCGACATACTGTGCCAATCATGACTGTGCTAGCCCGGCAGGTTTCACTGGTCGTGTGGTCGTTCGTAACGTCGTTAAATAAAAGTAATAAAATAAATTCGCGATAGACCAGTCTATAAATGTGATTTAATGTGTTGAAAACGCAAAAGTTTTAAATATTATACGAGTGAATTGCAAAGAAATTTACGTAATTACATGCAGTTAAGAAGCTGTGATTAGTCCTAACTTAATTCATTCATTTGTGTTACGAACATTAACTATATAAATTGTATTGTAACGTATTTATTGTACTTGATTCGTACACATATAAGTCTATAGCATACGCTACCACACTGTGTGAGTTGATAATGATCTACTTTTGATTAGTATTGGTTTGAAGATCTTTTATCATGTTATTTAGTAAAAACTCGCATCGAACCGCATTCGTCCTGTTATGCATGTAGGTCATTGTAGTAGAAACGCCGGTTTTGTCACAAAAAGGTTGCCATGTCCGACCGCTTGCAATATTCAAATAGGGCGCCATTATCCGGAACTGTGCCCGTTGGCATAGCTTACGGATTTTGACGGATCGATGACGGATCAGAAGTCTAGAATGACGCTTACCACATAGGATAATTGAACTGAGCAAGATCACGTATGTGACGTATGATGTATGACGTATTTTGGATCGATGACGGATAGCTGCACGGATCTGGACTGACGCTTACGCTTAAAAGCCCATCAACGTGCACACTAGCGCCACTGATAAATAATCGTGATCATTTTTCTTGCTGACTGTACTTTTCTTACGACAGACAACTAATACTCATCAAGACAATTCTAAAAACCCCTAATACACCTGTCTCTATCATCAGATCAGCTCGATGGTACCATAATATTGCATTTTCATCCAATTTATACATGCATGCAAAATTTCAGCTCAATCGGAAACCGGGAAGTGGATCAAATTTAACTTGCAAGATTTGATTACAGATAGACAACGGTCAGGTGAAACTAAATAAGTTTTTGGCAATAATGTCATTTTTGGTACAAGCTTTTATCGCTGACTGTACTTTTCTTTCCACAGACAACTAATGCACATCGAGATAATTCTAAAAACCTAAAACACAATTAGGTTTCGTTGTTTTATCACATAGTTCCTATGGCCACCTCCGGTCTCCATCATCAGATCAGCTCGATGACACCATTGCATTGTCACCTGACTTAAGTGCATGTATGCAAAATTTTAGCTCATTCGGAAACCGGGAAGTGGATCAAATTTAACTTGCAAGATTTGATTACAGACAACGGTCAGGTGAAAGTAAATAAAAGCTTGTAATAAAAAAAAAGCTTGTCATATAATAGGATACAGTTTACATCTTATTGCGTAATTAATGTGGGTTGACACATTATTGCTAAACACCATTATAATTTATGTAATGACGCGTTAGTGCAATGGAAACAGATCGTCCCATTACAGTGAATCGGCGCGGCGGCTCGTTTGCCGATTCCTCATAAACGTTGCACTTGCTCGCTCGCGATTATAAAATATTTAGTCGATTGTTACATTTTTATACGATTACTAACTGATTGCACTACAAGGAGGTTATGATGTACAAATCGTATCTTAAGGTGACATTCCATTTCCAACCGCAGCTGCACTACTGTTCATTTTACTATGGAAATTGACAGTAGCAGAGACGCGTCTAGTACCAGTAGTGCAGCTGCTGTTAGAAATGGAATGTTACCCTTATTGTAAAACTGGCTTCTGACCGCGACTTCGCCTGCGTAGATTTACCCTTCCATAATAAAATCCACCCCCCTTTTGATCTGATTATCTAAATGGGTCCAGTGGTTCAATCGTGAAAAAGTTATACAGGTTGGCCCGTTTAGATCGGTCAGTTTGGGAAAATCTGAAACTATAAGACACACGACGATTTCTCCTTAGGGGTCATCCATTAATTACGTCACACGAATTTCAAGGTTTTTTGACCCCTCCCCCACCCTTGTCACACTTGGTCACATTTGGCAAACCCCTCCCCCCCTGGTGTGACGTCACATTTTTTCAACGAAATCGGCAAATCTAATTAAGTATTATTATTTTTTTGTCAAAATATTAGTAAATTTATAACCCAAAACTGATTATGAAAAAAAAATTAAAGTAATAAAAACGATTATCGTTTAAAAAACTTGTTTTTGAACTGTACAGTAAATAAAATTATTAAAATAGAATTTTGGTTACTGATGAAGTTAAAGTGACGTTACAAAGTTTGTGACTCCCCTCTCCCCCTTGTCACAACATGTCACATTTTCTTGACCCCCTCCCCCCCCTAGACGTGTGATGTAATTAATGGATGACCCCTTAGGAACCATGTCATCGATTTTAGTAACAAGGAAACCTGCATTCATACATTTAAGAAAATGTATACACGCATAATTGTTATTGCTGTCTGTGTGTGTTTGTTTATTTATGATTATGTTCCACTAACACTTAGTCTTTAATCTTAATTGTTACTAACAATTTTGGGCCATCGTTGTCTTTAAATAAATAAAATTCAATTTAATTCAATTCAATAATAACTAAGTAAATTCAAATATCAATCTGATGTCAGTGTACGTTCAAAGCTAGCCTTACGGCTCGATTCGGAAAATGAATTAGATTTCTACTAGACTTCAACAAGTTACGATATGGATAATTTAAAGATATTTGTAAGATATATATGTCAAATTTGACGTTTCCGCGATTCTGGAGGTCCTCTTGAACGATTTTGACAAGTTATGACTTAGATATCCGAGTCACATCTAGTCGATATCTAAAGTAGATCTAGTTGATCTCTAAATCGTCTCTAGATCTTGTGATTATCTTGAAATCTGAATAGGCCTGCTATTATTCTACTAGCGACCCGCCCCGGTTTCGCAAGGGTTAAAAATTATACGCCTTTACCTTCCTGAAGAATCACTCTATTAATAAGTGGAAACCGCATGAAAATCCGTTCAGTAGTTTCGACTTTATCGCGAACATACAAACACACGAACAACAAACAGAATAGACGCGGCGGGGGACTTTGGGCACGATTCGGATTTTGAAATAGACATCTATTAGACATCACCAAGATACGATAACGATATGTTTAAGATCTAACCTGTCATATTTGACATTTGCGCGATTCTGAGAATACTCAACGATTTCCACAGGATATGACTAAGAGATCCAATTCACATCTAATAGATATCTTACTCTAACATAAAAGTGACATTGGTTGCCCGAATTGCGCTACAAAAGAGAACTAGTTGATATCTAAACTATAACGTATCTAGAATGGATCTAGTACCTGTCGTCTCTTGTGAATATCTTGAAGTTTGAATACGGCACTTTGTTTTATAACGCGTAGTGATTATCTATGATAATCAACCAACCCCTATTGGCGCCAAAGCCTACAAAAACCATCGACAATTTCCAATTTTTTTCCGAAACAAAAATGACACGACTCAGCGTCCGAAATTTCAAAAATTATACGCCGACGGACTATAATTTTGAACTATAATTCGTCCGTCGGTCTGAGTTTTTGTTTGTTTGCGTGTAATTACGGATCTTTCCGGTTTTTTATGTTGGTATGTTGTTTTTTTAAGTTGGTATGCTGGAGGTGACATCATTGGGGATGCATTTTTATTGCAAGATTGGATCCATTGCGATCGTTGACTTTTTCGGTTTTCCATGCATGTTTATCTCTTTATTTTATAATTTTTGGTCGAATAAATTAAGTAAGTAGGTAAATACACTTTATTGTACCACAAAAGTAAAATTCAATAACAATGTATATAAAGGTAGCTAGAGGCGGTCTTATCGCTGTAAGCGATCTCTTTCAGACAACGTTAGGGCTGCAGGATATGAAGAACAGAAACCTTTTAAAACAGGTAGTGCACGAATAAATAAGGTGGGTGATTAATTAAAAAATATATTTGTATCTTAATCACAATAGCGCGATATCGAATATGCAGTATGCCCTTAAACGGGAATTCCACTATTAAATACATAAATAAATATTATACGGCATTTTACAGTCACTTTTTAGGGTTCCGTACCCAAAGGGACCCTTTTACTCAGACTCCGCTCTCCGTCCGTCCGTCCGTCTGTCACCAGGCTGTATCTCACGAACCGTGATAGCTAGACAGTTGAAATTTTCACAGATGATGTATTTCTGTTACCGCTATAACAACAAATACTAAAAACAGAATAAAATAAAGATTTAAGTGGGGCTCCCGTACAACAAACGTGATTTTTGACCAAAGTTAAGCAACGTCGGGCGGGGTCAGTACTTGGGTGGATGACCGTTTTTTTTTTTGGCGTTTTTTGCATTATGGTACGGAATCCTTCGTGCGCGAGTCCGACTCGCACTTACCAGGTTTTTTGATATATGTACTTTGTATAAATCCCGAAATTTAGAAAAAAGGAGCCGGACAAAAAAGGGGGTTTTCGACAAAAATCTAAATGTCTTTTAAATTCATTATACTCTATACATATACTCCGTTTCTATAGTTTTATTTCAAACGAAATCTACTTTAAAATGTTCAGTAACTACTACAAATGAACATACCTATAGATTCCTTAGAATACCCACCCTACCTTACATTAAATATACCGGGTGTGGCCTGTAACATGAGCAGAAAATTAAACTGTAGGCTGTACTCCTCATACTGACGATAATTTGTTCAGCAACTTTTAAAAATAGCTTGTGGTTTGATTTTTAATACACTTTAAAGTTTATTCTAAGACGCAATGTATTGCGAATTTTGTTATGTTTAAGGCGTGACAAGCAACGTCAATCACAATGATATGGCGTGGCGATGGCGTCCATTGAAGGTAATATTTTTCTTGTATGAAAAATACGGAGTCTAAATACTTCATAATTTTTAAAAGTGGTTGAACAAAAGTGTCACCGTTTGAGGAGTACAATCTATGTTTTAATTATTTGCTCATGTTAAAGGCCACACCCGGTATGTAACCGAAATATATGTTTTCCTAAATATCCGTTTGAAGACAAAACACTAACATAAAATTATCGTATTGTATACAATTATTAAATGAATATAATTGTGTGACCGTTATAAATGGACACTGGTTGTGGATAATTTCGAATAGAATTTGGTTATTTGAAAATGGAACGTTTTAAGGGCTGTGATTGGTTACATGGTTGTCTTATGTGTTCCTTAATTATGGATGTTTTATATGTATATACCTATTTACATATACATATGTAACTAACAATAAGTATATAGTATATAGTCATTTGGTAGTAGTAGTAGTAAACACTTTATTGCACAAAACAAGTACATAACACAGAGAGAATACAATAAATGTGTACAAAGGCGAACTTATCCCGTTAAGGGATCTCTTCCAGCTATTTTTAACCTTTAACTAACTTTTCATTTACTGCGTGTTTAAATTTCAAGAAAAACGAGAAAATGTGTTCCTACTTTCCCCATTTTCATCTTAGCTATTTGCACGTGGATTCGTCCTTCCCACGCAGAAAAAATTGGAAATTCCTAAGATGTAACTAATAGAAATAATAATAGGTTAACATTGTGTGGGTTACTACGTGTTTGCTTTCCGTCATCGATATTGTATGTAACGTCGTCTAGTACCCACAACAACAACACAGCGTCACTTGTACCATCCTAACCCGGGGTTAACCCGTTAAACCTTGAAACCAGTGTAAAATATGGCATATTTCGCGAAACTCTGCGTAGGGGGCGCTACTATCACAATCCATCACAATCTGCGGGTCTACCGCGAAACAAGGAAATCGAAATTTCGTTATCGAACCTCTAAGCGCCACTTGCACTATACCACTAACCCGGGGTTAACCGGTTAAACCTGAAGTTACCATGGTTACCAGTACAGACACTAGGTTAACCCCGGGTTAGTGGGATTGTACAAGTAGCCCTAAAAGTGATAACGTTATGGCTCCTCTACACGATGGGCCAACGCCGGCCACTCCAAGGGACGCATTTATGCGTTAGAGCAGTGGTGGGCAAAGTACGGCCCGCGGGCCAGCTGCGGCCCGCGAATGGATTTCATCCGGCCCGCCGCCGGTCGTATGAAATAATTAGTATATGGGCTATATGGCATTGGCCCACGATTATCGCAAATCAAAATAAATTTTGGCTACAATTCTGGCCCTCCACTTAAATTTCCTAAACTTTCTGGCCCCCCATGAAGAAAGTTTGCTCACCACTGCGTTAGAGGGAGCAAGTGATATTGCTGTCTCATTCTACCGCATGGTGTCGTCCCTTGGAATAGCCGGCGTTGGCCCATCGTGTAGAGGAGCCATTAAAAGCGTGTTTATAGTTGTTCAAATGTTTAAAATAAGGTTATTACCTTATTACAAGTTATTTCACATTCCATGTCATACGTGAAGTGTCGGTCCATCTGTCGAGTGCGGTTTGTGCGCAGTGACATCTTGTGGTGGTACAATCGTGCGCAAAATTGTTAATCTCTTGGGACCGACTAACGTTATTTTATTTTATTTACCAAGTGGGTCTCAGCTTTAGGTGGGCCGAAAATCCTTCCTGTTTGAATCAAAATGCGATTAGATTTATATAATAATGAACTTTTATTGAAAGCTAATTTTAAAAGCTACTACATCAGTAATGGCACAAAATGAAGCGAGCGCTGACAGCGCGTCAAAGACAAACTTATCCTAAAATGTTGCAAACAACAAATATTAACACTAAAGCTAAGTATATATATGTACAATATTTTATAAGCTATGTTCAGACTTGTCCTGAACACTTCCATATGTTCTCTACAATTCGTATTTCTCAACCGATTCTCGTGAAATTTTGTTAAGTTCGACAGTTATGTACAACTTTCCTTTGGGTGTCAATTACGGTAGCCTTGCTGTTACTGCGTTACTACCTGCTGTCGCGATTATAAATGTCCAATACTTCATTAATTTTAATAGGTCGATAAAATCACCTGATGTACAGTGAGGTATCGGAGCGGCCAAGGTGTTCACAATATCTGAACATGCACTCTAACGCCTTGACAATAGAGGCGTGCTCAGATATTTGTGAGCACCTTGGCCGCTCCGATATATCTGATGGCGACTGTACTTACTTACCTATTTACTTACTGCTGTGGCGCAATGACCCGAAGTGGATCTTGGGTTCCGAGACCAAAGACCTCCGCCATGCTACTCTGTCCAGTCGACGGCGCAGAGTTCGCTAAGGTCTTTCTGCACTTTGTCTCTCCAGCGGTACCTAGGGCGTCCAGACGGCCTTTGTCCACTTGGTACTCCAGAGTACGCCCTCCTGTCTGCTCGATGTATTTAGGTATGTATTTGTATTAAATTTCTTCACGACTACCTATATCAAATATTCATACCTCCTAAGCACTTATGTGCGCAACTGTACTCGCGCGGCATGTGACAGATGCATACAGAGCGACTAATTATTGGCAGACTATAATTACTACAAACTACTCTAAAAGGGCGTAAACGCCATCATACATTGCACTTACGACATATTGAGAATCACAATGTGTTGTAACTTTAAAAATGTCTTAAAAATTATTAAGGTTTTACACCATTACGAGGTTTTGACAGTTACACGACTTTCTGCCGTATTCGAACTTCAAGATATTCACAAGAGACGACACGTACTAGATCCATTCTAGATAGGTTATAGTTTAGATATCAACTAGTTCTCTTTTGCAGCGCAATTCGGGCAACCAATGTCACTTTTACGTTAGATAGAGTAAGATATCTATTAGATGTGTATTGGATCTCTAAGTCATATCCTGTGGAAATCGTTCAAGAGTATCTCCAGAATCGCGCAAACGTCAAATTTGACAGGTTAGGTCTTAAACATATCGTTATCGTATCTTGGTGATGTCTAAAAAATATCTAATAGATGTCTATTTCAAAATCCGAATCGGGTCCTTTGTAGCTTTGAAAATGTCTTAAATGCTATTAAACATGCTCACATTGCTCACAGTTACAAGGTTTATATACCTACTTAAAAATTCACAGTCGGTTTTTGTTAATAATAAAATATTAGGTACATTAAGGTACATACCTACAGTTGAGTTTACAATAGTATTTTATGCAACAGGTACATGTAAGGGTCCTTAAAATTCAAGGGCCTAAGTTACAACAAAATGAAACGTAGTTGAGTTTTGCAAAGACAGGACCTAGAATTTCCTAAATGTACCGAAAATTATACCTAGCTAGGTAAAATATCCATTGTGTAGTTTTTTAGACGATTCCCGCAAACATCTTTGTCCACATTTTTTACCGCGAAACATTTTACCTAACATTAAAACTATATTTCAATCCACCCTCGCCTCGGTACAAATGAAAAATCCTCCAAAACAATACAAGTAACGAATCTCGAAAAACAATGGCTGAACAATAGAGTCGAGTGCGACACGAAAAAAACAGCTTAAAACAATATCAACTTGTATCTAAAATCAACTCTAACTTGAAGACATAAGATTCAAATTACATTGAGCGAGAGATGTTACTTACGTTCTTTGCTTTCGAACGTTAATATTTGAAATTCGAACGCATTTGAGCGCAGTTTTCTTCTTAAAATCAACACATCAAAAAAAGCGCGGCAAGCTGTTTTTAACTTTAATTATAAGCAGTTACAGTTCAAATTTGAGTGTTTTTGAGTTTGGAGATAGTGTGTTTTGGTTTTGTATATGTTAAGAGCTTTCCAGAACCTCCGAGGGTATTAAGAGGGCTTCAGCTCACTGGCGTAGTTTCCGATCAAGGCGAGATTAGAACTGCATTAATTTTAACCGTCATTAATATGCACTTTTGTTGAAATTAAGCGTTTATACGGTTCCTGTTTCTCTTTTCGTAAAATTTTTCATTGCAAAATCGACCAGTCCGATCGAAACATGTTTGGTAAATGTATTTATTAAAAGTTCTACATACATGACAAAAAACATACAACTAAGGCTTACAAATAAAAATTAAAACTATAAATTTAAGATTTGGTAAATTGGAAATTGTATTTGGTAAGGCCCACTTGCACCATCCCACTAACCTGAAGTTAAGCGGATAAACCGCTAACTTAGTGTCAAATTGTATAAGTAACCATGGCAACTCCAGTCTAAACCGGTTAACCCCGGGTTAGTGGAATGGTGGAAGAGGGCCTAAAAGCAGTCAAATCTAGGTCCTAAAGTAGAGGACTCGAAAGACTAGTTCTAATTCTAACTAACATCAAACTAACGTATTTTCTCATAATCGTATTTGTCATGTTACTTCAGTCAACCTCAGTCACAGAATAAATAATAGTACTAGGTACAGAAGACTCACTCTCTAACAAAACGCGTCTGTTACGATCAGCAAGCCTATTATGGATCGCTTTATCCACATTTATCCACGTGATAAAACAATTGTCACTTTTTAAATCTGCGGGATAGAAACAGATGGACACCGTTTTATCACGCTGTCACGTAGACAAATACGACCATCATATCCGTATAGGACAGATATATGGGGCCCATTTCTCAAAAGCTTGTAACTTGTAATACAAGTGGAAGTCCCTTTCTAACATATGCTGTCAAAACGTGACATCCGCTTGTATTACAAGTTACAAGCTTTTGAGAAACGGGCCCATGGCCGCTAGGTGGTGACACCGCCACGCCACGATAAATTCAGAATGAACTAAGTAGATAACTTACTACCTAAAGGTTGTCTGGAAGAGATCGCTTTTTAGCGATAAGACCGCCTGTTGTTTAACCTCTTCTTCCTGTATTATTTGTATTGTTTTCTGTAATGAGGTGTGCAATAAAGAGTATTTGTATTGTATTGTATTGTATTGTTGTATACTTTAATAACCTTCTGAATTAAATATTTTATTTATTAATAAAATAAAACATATATACTATTACAACTTGCGTACCATCACCATCACATATTGTAGCGGCCAAAATGCTCAAAAATATCTAAATATCTGAACATGCACTGTAACTTCTTGATAATAGCGGCTTTATTTAGATATTTGTGAACACTTTGGTCGCTCCGATATATCTGATGGCGCCTGTATATATATATTATTGTAAATAAATAAAATAAAATAAATAAATATCAGGGGACATCTTACACAGATCAACCTAGCCCCAAACTAAGCAAAGCTTGTACTTACTATGAGTGCTAGGCGACGATTAATAAACGTATACAGGATGTGTCTGACCATGGGGCTTTAAATCCGGGGCTCGATTCTACTCGCTAAACTGAGCTACTTTTATTATGGCACCAACCCCGAAATCCCGAAAATTTATTTCACTTTTTCATAAATTTTGGCTGATCAGATGTCGACGTTTTCTATGGAAAAGCCAAAAAAAATTCCCCGATTTTAGGGTTGGTCCCATAGTAAAAGTAGCTCAGTTTAGCGAGTAAAATCAAGCCCTGGATTTAAAGCCCCATGGTCAGACACAGACTGTATAGATAAATTATATTTATTAACTTATATTGACACACAAATAACACGAAAAATGCCTAAAAAGTCAAATAACCCAAAACCGCTCCCAACCTACGTTTTTCCCTCTCCCAACAACCCTCAGTCACACCCCACTTAGTTATATACTATACGTAAACATATACCTCCCTCGGCGGTTGCCATGGCAACCCACCCCCGTGTCACCGCACCAGTGTATCTAGGACCGTATCTAACCCCTATTGGGATGGGAATTGGGGTTAAAATTGGGGGTTTTATGTGGTTTCGGTGAAGGAGGGTTACGTGGTTAAATTAATTGTGTTTTCTGTTAAAATTTAATATTTTTAGCGTGTGACAGTTGTCATGCTGTTAGGGTAAATGATAGATTATTTACTTAAAGGGATGGTATAACATAGATTGAAGTGGATTTACATAAAACTAGCTTTTACCCGCGACTTCTTCTGCGAAGAATGATTACGTTCAGTGATCGTATTCGTTTAATCATTAATTATCCTCTTTGCTTCGTCTTCTAGATTAGAAATAAACACAATGTAGATAATTCAACATTTGCTAAAACTATTATGTCTAATGTATTATAATTAATTGGGTTAATACTTTGGTAAGCATTCAATGTTTACAGACAATTTGTTTTGGTTAAAATATTAAATATTTTTTTGTTAATTTTTTTTATTTATTTTTCTTCTTAGGCTAGGTCATTTATAACATGAATATAAAAGTAATTAATTAATTATTTGTATAATTTTTTTGTTTATTATTAACTTGGTTTATTTATTTTATACATTGTGTTTATTTCTAATCTAGAAGACGAAGCAAAGAGGATAATTAATGATTAAACGAACTTACCATAAATGAAGTTCTATCATAACTATCCGAGTTGCTTCGTCGAATAGATTAGAATCCCGCCCTCCCTTTTATACTTGATATATACTTGACTTAAAATAACACTTTCACTGCGTGGGCTATCAAATCCGCTGCAGACTATTCTTGGTCTGACTCTATACGAATTCCGTTAACACCACTCTGCTGCACCAAAAATGCTGGAAAATGTACGATCATTGATTATGATAATTGATAAAAACTATTTTATGCTCTTTCCCGGCTCTCGAACTATCTCCATGTCAAATTTCATCTTAATCGGTTCAGCGGTTTAAGCGTAAAAAGGTATCTCACAGATTTATAATAATAAGTATAGCTACTAAAGCTCCTCCCAATTCTTAATAAATAGCTTCTTCTTCTTCTTATAGCTTAGAATAAATTTAAATGTGAAAATATTAGTCTTGGGTGAGACTTGAACTCACGGCCTCCAGAGGTCTGATCGTTGTCCACAGATAACGAAGCGCCGGAAGCTCCGGCCTGGCCCCGGCTCGTTCTAGCATGAGTCATCCTTAAACCGAACTTAACGGAATTCAATAGTTAATAACACCGTGTACACAAACTTTTAGGTTAAAATCGCTCTTCTTCCTCGCGTTATCCCGGCATTTTGCCACAGCTCACATAGGAGCCTGGGGTCCGCTTGACAACTAACCCCATGATTTGACGTAGGCACTAGTTTTTACGAAAGCGACTGCCATCTGACCTTCCAACCCAGAGGGCAAACTAGGCCTTATTGGGATTAGTCCGGTTTCCTCACGATGTTTTCCTTCACCGAAAAGCGACTAGTAAATTGATATTTCGTACATAAGTTCCGAAAAACTCATTGGTACAAGCCGGGATTTGAATCCGCGACCTCCGGATTGCAAGTCGCACGCTCTTACCGCTAGGCCACCAGCGCTTCACTTTAGGTTAAAATCACTACACTGACAAATACTTAACTAAACTTAACATTACGCTAAGTGACATGACATAAATGTACGTTGTGGACATTATCGTTCCAAGTTGACAAGCCTTAAAAGCTTTTGCGCCGTCGGGAGGAAGTGCTTTTATACATGACGACACGACTACGTCACGTGATTTTCTTAAACGGAACAGTACTTACTTAATGACCAGTCTGGCCTAGTGGGTAGTGACCCTGCCTGTGAAGCCGATGGTCCTGGGTTCGAATCCCAGTAAGGGCATTTATTTGTGTGATGACACAGATATTATTTTGTTCCTGAGTCATGGTTGTTTTCTATGTATTTAAGTACATATTTATATATTATATATATCGTTGTCTGAGTACTCACAACACAAGCCTTCTTGAGCTTACTGTGGGACTTAGTCAATCTGTGTAAGAATGTCCTATAATATTTATTTATTTATTTATTTAATGGCTATTAAGGGGCCCAATGATAAACAGTCCGCCGGACGGTATCGGCCTGTCAGTTAGAACAAAATTTTGACAGGCCGATACCATCCGGCGGATTGTCTGTAAAGTCGGTTTACGGACGATAGTTTTGCGTGATAACGTCATAAGAAAACATTACCATTACATTACATAACGTTACCATGGAGATCCGTCCACAAAGTTACCATGGAGATCTGTCCACAACGTGACACTTTTTCGTGCATGCTACCGGTTTTCATCGATTTATAAGACGTTATCACCTCAAAATGTAATGTAATCCGGCACGAAGGACCAATGTTCAGCGGTGAAGTGGATAGTGCTGGTTCAGTTGAGGCGAAGACAAGTAAAACCGTCTTGTATAGTTACAATATTTGTATTCAATATAAAAGCACAAGTTACATATTTACGTACATAGTAATGTGAAGTATTAATTATTCTCGTTCCCATGGTAATATAATTCAAGGATAGAACAATACAATATTCATGTTTCGTTTGATACTATCCATAAAGGAATGCCACTTGTCTATGCCACAGGAGTTTTATGATTATGATTATGATTTATCAATCGTAAGGTATAAACGTCATCAAGAAACACGAACGCCTAAAAATAATGTGAACGCGGAAGCACATTTTAGACACGATTTTACTTGAAATGTTTCTGTTTCTGTACTTTTACTACTGCTATTATTTATATTGCGGCGAAAGTGGGTACTTATACTAGTGAAATTCCGACTGAACATCTAGCGACCTTCACCAAGGAGGAGTTTTGGCCGAAGAGTGTCAAGTTCCGGCGGTTCCGCGGCCGGCTCCCTGACACTGCGGGGTTGCGAACTGCGTCGCAGCCATAATTTGTGTTTTTAGTTTTAAGATATATTTTGTAATAATATGTATGCCAGTTTTAAGGTATTTATCTATGGGCCAATAGTTGCCTGAAAATAAATGTTTTCATTTCATTTCAAATATCGTAAACAATAAATATTTTAGCCCAAAAAATCTTTTCAACGTGTATTCATCTTTAACCCTAGTTATAAATATTGGCAATATGCCAGGTGAATATAATTTAAATAAGCCCAGCGCGCCCACATATATATGATGGCCCTATAAATAATATACAGTAACTATGTATCAGAATGATAGCGCCTGTCGTCCGTTGGCTCGTTGGGTGGACGACATCAGGAAAATTGCGGGTCACTGCTGGATGAGATTAGCTCAGGACCGGGACCAGTAGCGTACTAGAAGAGAGGCCTATGCTCAGCATAGGGCGATAAAGGGCTGATATGATGATGAGAATGATAGGCAAAGAAAGAGGCCCATTAATGTTTAGGTCATACTGAGCAGCTTTATAGGATGGCTCACGTTAGACCGAGCCGTGTCCGGCCCGGAGCTACCGGTATACCGGTTTCTATGGAAAGCATCACGTGATCGCCTGTCATGTCATAGAAAAGTAAGCTCCGGAAGCTCCGGCCCGGACACGGCCCGGTCTAACGTGTCTCCTTTACTATGGGACCAACCCCGAAAACACGGAAAAAAAATTAGATGTTACATTTGCTGGTCTTAATTACTCTTATGTTGAAATTTCTTATAGGAGACTCACACGCGTATTCGGGAAACGAGATAATAACAAGATCTAGAAACGATATAGAGATCAACTAGATTTACATTAGATATCGACTAGATGTGACTTGGATATCTAAGTCATAACTTGTCGAAATCGTTCAAGAGGACCTCCAGAATCGCGGAAACGTCAAATTTGACATATCTATCTTGTCGAAATCGTTCAAGAGGACCTTCAGAATCGCAGAAACGTCAAATTTGACATATCTATCTTACAAAAATCTTTAAATTATCCATATCGTAACTTGCTGAGGTCTAGTAGAGATCTAATACATTTTCAGAATTGAGCCGTCAATGTTTTTTCCGCGTATTCGGGGTTAGTCCCATAGTAAAAGTTGCTCATTATGACCTAAACATTAATGGGTCTCTTTCTTTGCCTTTCTTTCTGATACATACTGTATATTATTATTGAAGCAATTGTGCTACCATTGGAATCTTACATTAGTAAATAAATACACTCAATTCACATGAAATAACCAAGTATTTTCTACCAAAATTCGTTGCCGTCGGTGACACGAGTCCGTAATGAGGGTTGGGGTCATAAGTACATAAGTGGAAAGGTCACAATGTCAAGCGATCAATGAATACAGACAGAATGGCGACTATTTCATTAGAGTGAGACCAGGTAAGTTAGCAGCGATTTTGATGGGTCAAACTCTAACGTCTTTCCTGTAGTCATAAGCACATAAGTGGAAAGATCACAGTGTCAAGCGATCAATGAATACAGACAGACTGGTTACTATTGATTATTATGTTATAATACGGTATACCGTATACTATAGATATAGTAACTATACACACACATGGTATACACGGTGGCTAAAAAATGGGTTTCTAATGTTTCTATTGTTTCCCAAATAGTTTTAAGTCATAATGTATTGTTTGTCCGAATTTTCGTTAGTCATAATTGGTTTTCCTCAGAAACGCGTAACTTTTCAGGATTGCCATAAAACAAACCTAACCTAACCTATCTATGGAAATAACCTTACGAAAATCCTGAAAAGTTAACGGTTTCAGTTTTATGACTAACGATAATATGACAAACAATACATTATGACTTAAAACTTTATGGGAAACAAAGGGACCCCCTAAAAAATAACTAATACATTCCCGTTGCCAGGGAGGTTTTGGGATCATACTGAGCAATTTTTACTATGGGACCAACCCCAAATTCTCGTTTTTAGTTTGACTCTGACAGCATAGAGGGGCTACCGCGAAAACCGAAAATCGCAAATTGCGGGGATCTTTCTCTATTACTCCAATGAAGGCGTAATTAGACTGACAGAGAAAAATGCCCGCAATTTGCGAACTTCAATTTTCGCGGTTATAGCCCTGTCTGCGCAAGTGTTACTTAGACACACTTCTATGAAATTATGACTTTTATAATAGCCCATGTTCTACATAGATATTTATAATTATATGTAATATAAACATAATGTTCTGGTTAAGCTACAAACAAACATACACACATAATTACAACCGCAACCGTGTAGGGCAGCGTGTAGGGCAATTACAGCGGTTAGGGCATGATTCTTAACATGCAGATATTCTTCATCGATAACTGCGAAAGGTACGATAACTAAATGACTAGAGATGCACCGAATATCCGGTTACTATCCGGTATCCGGCCTAACCGGCCATTATTTTACTATCCGGCCGGATACCGCATAGTGTCCACAAGCGTTTTTCTCCAACAACAAACAACATATACAGTGTGGAAAGATAAGTCGGGCCCTGGAGGGAAACTACCTTAAATCCTTAAGCTGGCTCATTTTACTTAAATGAGACATTCCTTTATTTTTAAAAAGAAACAAAACTGCATTCAAAGATTTTCTAAAACTCGCTTGCCTCGCCCGGGACTCGAACCGACTAAAAGTTCCAAAAAATAAAAACGCGCAATGTTATTGTACTAGTCGATACAGTTAATGTTAATGACAACATTTCTCCAAGAAACATTAGGTCTTACACTCGTCTGTCGTACAAAATATCCATAAAATATAATATTTAGTACTCAAGATTTTTTTAGACAAGCAAAATTGAAGAAAAAAAGAAAAATTCTTTGAATGCAGTTTTGTTTCTTTTTAAAAATAAAGGAATGTCTCCTTTAAGTAAAATGAGCCAGCTTAAGGATTTAAGGTAGTTTCCCTCCAGGGCCCGACTTATCTTTCCACCCTGTATACAGTAGTAGGTATTCTAAATTAGTTAGGTATTAGTTTATTGGGCCTAATAGAAAAAAATGCTCTTAGATAAAAAAAAGCCAAGAAAAGGGTTAACTCGATCAATCATCCAAATAACCCCACATTGCAAAATATCAATGTATTTTCCATACGTCAGCAACAATATTTCACACCCCATAAAATCTCACAAACCTGCATTACATACAAAATAACGCCTTTTAAAAACACATTTACGACTGCCCTGTCAACTGTTATAAATAAAATTAATGTTATCAACTTTTTGTCACTTAGACAACTTAACCAGTATCAATTGACCCCACCTTCCCCTTTTCTGTATCAAAAACTTGTATTAAACTCGATTTCACTATGAAACGCCAAAGCTCATTATAAAATGGCCGCGTTCTATAGCATAATGTGATTTAGTTCTGAACTTAAAAAGCTACCGTCGTCTCTTTCATCCCCGTAATAAACTTAAAGCCAAAGCGAGATAGACTAAAGAGGGTCGTATTGCATATCATTATGAAACAGTTTAGTACCAGTTGGCAGAATGTATCCGTCTTTTTTCTTTATACGCTTAAGCAGGAAGTGGGAAAGAGACGGTTATGTGAAATATGGATTATGTACTGAGGAAATATTTATGGGTTTGGTTAGGAATTTATAATGATTTTGTACTAATAAGAACGGGTTAAGTTGATTTATTAATTCGCTGATTGAAAGTAAACTATGGTGTGTTTAAGTCTTTAAACATGGCGTATAATTACTTTTATTAAATAATGTCACTATTTTACAATATCAACTAGTTTAGAATATTGACGGACTAATTATTGAAAATTGTGACAAAACAGATATAAAACTATAATTAAGTTAAAATAATTACTAAGGTGAATAATTAAAAAAATAGTCTTGAGCAAATATACTTACTTACTTAATAAACTTTTCGTTATTATTAAGTACCTACATATCCCTTTATTTCTTTTTCATCTTAAGTTAGGTTGTTTATAACATGAATATAAAAGTAAAATACAGAAGCACATAAAAAACAATAAAAAATACATATAAACACATTATAAAAAAACCTAACCTAAGTACATATTATTATTATTTTCTTTTATTTACTCCGTTAGTATTTATAGTACGGATGTCTACCGCCTTCAATTCTCCCTCAAAAAGGATAACTGGAAGAGATCCGTTACCTAAAGGGATAAGTTCGCCTTTGTACATTACGTATGTTATTTTCCCTGTTTTGTTTTGATTTTTGTACAATAAAGTGTTTTATACTAATAAATATAAATGAGAAAGCATCGTACCGTGAAATTAAATTATAGGAAACTGTAAATTCATGAAAAATGTACTTAAATGGGTCAAAATAAAATTGAGTAAATGTGGGTCTTTTCTGTAAACATCAGTTAGTCAATAAAATAATTGTAGTTACCGAATATTTCTGTCAAATATTATTTAAAAAACCAGGCAAGTGCGAGTCGGACTCGCGCACGAAGGGTTCCGTATCATCATGCAAAAAAAAAACAAAAAAAAAGCGGTGACCCATCCAAGTACTGATCACTCCCGACGTTGCTTAACTTGGGTCAAAAATCACGTTTGTTGTATGGGAGCCCCATTAAAATCTTTATTTTATTCTGTTTTTAGTATTTGTTGTTATAGCGGCAACAGAAATACATCATCTGTAAAAATTTCAACTGTCTAGCTATCACGGTTCGTGAGATACAGCCTGGTGACAGACGGACGGACGGACGGACGGACGGACAGCGAAGTCTTAGTAATAGGGTCCCGTTTTACCCTTTGGGTACGGAACCCTAAAAAAGTTATTACTTTCAAGCATTTATAGTTTAATAACTCAATTTGGAAATTAGAATAAAGGCCTGTTGTTGGTAAAACGTTGGTCAGTTTGAGGAGTACAGCCTTTAGTTTAATTTATTGCTCCTGTTACAGGAAGCACCCTGTATATAAGTACTGTAGATACTTTTATTTTACTGTATGACGCTCGTGTCATTGATTTCTCGCTTGACATTGTGACCTTTCCACTTATGTGCTTATAGCCCCAACCCTCGCTAGATGTCGTGTCAATGTGGATGTTGAGGTACACATATATGTGTAATCATATACATAGATAAATAAATATTATAGGACAATCTTACACAGATTGACCAACTCCCACAGTAACATACATACAAAAACACACATACACATACACATTTGTATACATAGAATACAAACAAGACCGAAACCTGCAACGCCTGTCCTACAAAGTGCAAGATGGGAGTATGCTCTTTTCTTGAAGAATTGAAGGTTTTACTGTATGACGCGCGTTGTGTCATTGATTTCTCGCTTGACTTGTGACCTTTCTACTTATGTGCTTGTAGCCCCAACCCACGCTAGATGTCGTGTCAATGTCCCCATATATGTGTAATCATATACATAAATAAATAAATATTATATGACAATCTTACACAGATTGACCAAGTCCCACAGTAACATACATACAAAAACACACATACACATACACATTTGTATACATAGAATACAAACAAGACCGAAACCTGCAACGCCAGTCCTACAAGTGCAAGATGAGAGTATGCTCTTTTCTTGAAGAATTGAAGGTTTACTGTATGACGCGCGTTGTGTCATTGATTTCTCGCTTGACATTGTGACCTTTCCACTTATGTGCTTGTAGTGTGCCTATATCCCCAACCCTCGCTAGATGTCGTGTCAATGTGGATGTATTATACATATACATTATGTGTAATGATATAATACGAACGAGCAGATGAATTACCTGACGGTAAGCCATTACCGTCGCCCATGGATACTTGCAATTCCAGAGGAGTTGCAGTTGGAGTACACTCTTTTTTGAAGATTTGAAGGTTTGCAGTGACGTATGTCGCGTTTGCGTTGTGTCTTTTTGTATGGGATTTTGAACAACGCGCCAAGCGGGACGTTTCGGAAATTCAAAATCCCATACAAAATGACACAACGCAAACACAAAACAGACAGGTACAGAAATCAATCTACATACAAAGCGCGCTCGAGCAACGCACACATAGACACTGCTCACGGACACGATATCTCGGACCAGTTGGGACCACTGCGAGCGCGAGTGCCATCCGCTTGAGACACGCGTCTGTGAAATTTTTTGTGCAATAATGGAGAAACCTAACAAAAAGTTATTATAACTGTACAGTGGACGGTTGTTTAAATTCAACATTAAACGGTGAATTGTCGTTTTTTAAGCTACCAGTTGTTTCAGAGAGAATGCGAATGCGAATTTATTACATTGTACATGAGAATGCGAATTTATTACACTTTAAAATATAATAATCGTGCATTTCGCCAATCTCGAAATCATCGTAAGATATTTTCTGTGGCAAATTGGTAATATAACAATGACATTAAAATTAAAATACCTATTTGAGTAATTAATGTTATTATTAATTTATATTTCCATACTTCCCGTTTCATCCTCAACAATAAATGAAACAACTAGATACGAGATACGATACGATAGATGCGAGTGCCACTACCACGATAGTTTTTTGTGCATAAGTCATAGTTCGCAACAATCGCAACCCTAGAGCGACCGCCGAGCGTAGGTATGAAAAGTAAAGTACATACATGTGATTGACTTCTGTACTTATCTGTTTTGTGACGCAAACGAGTACATCACGGCACGCTATCAAATGAAATGTATACTAGGCAGCAATACTTGTATTACGTTTTCAATATCGAATCCAGCCAAAAAAACAGAGTTCAAAAGATAAACCATACATTATACAAAATATTTATACTTATGCCATTTGGGGTTGAGACCCTTGGCCCGTGGGGTCCTAAACTCCTAATATTCTACAACTTTTTAAAGAGCTATCAAGAAGGCTAATCGACATCACTGGTGACCGACGAGCTGGCAGCTTTCGCGAACAACGTATAACGCTACGTCTTACGTAGGCGAACAACGCGCGAACGCGGCGCGGCGCGGCGCGGCGAAATCAATCCTTTGATGCCCATAGAAGTGTCCTACGTAAGCGATCTCGTTGCGAACGCGGTGCGGCGCGATTTGCACGCGAATGTCAGGCGGCGCGGCGCGGCGCGGCGCGGCGGCGGCCGCTTTCGCCGCGCCGCGCCGCGCCGCGTTCGCGCGTTGTTCGCCTACGTAAGACGTAGCGTTAGCATCGCAATACAGCGGGGAAATGCTGCCAGCGTCCTCGGCACCATGCCAAAGGGGCCCAATTTCTTAGATATATTTTTATTTAATTTAGTATTAGTTTTTAGTTTTAATTTAGTTTCATTTTATAGATAAGTTAATTTATTTTTCATTTTAATGTATCTGCCCTATAACTCGATTAAATGAAGCTATATTTGATTAAAAAAATACAAAAGAAACAATAATTTTTCCCTCCAAAAACTACAAAAGCGCCTAACAAGGTTTCCACTAGTTTGAACCATCAAATTGTCTTAAATTCCCGCTATAAAAGAGGCAATTTGCCTGTGAAATTGCGCGAAAAGAGGGTAGTAGGCGAATCAATGAGCATTGTGAGTGTGCGGTGGCTCGTAAGGGTAAGGAGGGTTAAGTTTTATACATTTGTAGCAAAATTTATTTTATTATAAATATAAAAAGATCTATCTTCTTACCAAGCGGACCCCAGGCTCCCATGAGCCGTGGCAGAATGCCGGGATAACGCGAGGAAAGAAGATATAGTCGCACCAATAAAAGTGCAGCGGATTTGATAGCCCACGCAGTGGAAGTGTTATTTATACGTCATAATTTCATAGAAGTTTGACGTTTAAAATGACACTTGCACTGCGTGGGCTATCAAAATCGCTGCAGACTTTATACGGTCTAACTTTAGCCTCGTGCCGCCCAATGTACATTAGGATGTACACTCAGTTTCGATGGAATGTCAACCTTAATTAAAAAGAAAGTAGGTAGCATTTCATTTGTCTCCTAAAATTTTCGAACACATGAAAATGAACCCAATTGAAAATACAACAAGATTCTAATTTCCTTGGCTATAATTTTGTATGGTGGGCGGCACGAGGTTAGATAATACTCTCTTCGCTTACCGCGATAGTTACTCATGAAATAAAACTGTTGAAACGGATTATATCACGTATATCTGACGACCGGCCTGGCCTAGTGGGTAGTGACCCTGCCTATGAAGCCGATGGTCCCGGGTTCGAATCCTGGTAAGGGCATTTATTTGTATGATGATACAGATATTTGTTCCCGAGTCATGGGTGTTTTCTATGTATTTAAGTATTTATATATTATATATATCGTTGTCTCAGTGCCCACAACACAAGCTTTCCTGAGCTTACCGTGGGGCTCAGTCAATTTGTGTAAAGATGTCCTGTAATATTTATATTGGATACATACTACATCCCGACGTTTCGAACCCTTTACAGCGTTCGTGGTTACGGGTGTCAGTCCACTTGGTAACTAATAATCCCAGAATTGGGGTAGGCATTAGGGGTAACTAGTTTTTACGAAAGCGATTGTCATCTGACCTTCCAACCCAGATGGTAAACTAGGCCCTATTGGGAAGTCCGGTTTCTCACGATGTTTTCCTTCAACGAAAAGCTACTGGTAAATATCAGATTATATTTCCTGCATAAGTTCCGAAAAACTTATTGGTTCAAGCCGGGGTTTGAAGTTTGAACCCGCGACCTTCGGATTGAAAGTCGCACGCTCTTACCGCTAGGCTACCAGCGCTCCCCAATCATCGATATTAATATACCTACCTATTGTTATGCTAAGTACGTCATAAAGATGAATATAATAATGTAGGTACCGTAAAATGGGGTGAGTTGGGTGAAATTTGACTTTCAAACCTCGATAACATTATATTTTTACATGTGAAAACTGAATGGTGTATATAATAAGTGGTACGGACGTAAATTTGTATTTTAGTTTGTATTTTATTTTGGGTAGTTCCATTTCATAACTTTGACGATAAAGAAGAAAACCCACCTCACCCCGTAGTGCCTCGTATTTGGGGTGAGAGGGTTTTTCATACAAAGGTGATTATGGAAGATTGTTGGATCGATTTTGTTTTATTATGCGTATTACTATAGCCCCATTCTAAATTGGAATTCATTATTTTTGTAGCAGTAGCCTTAAAATCCCTTCTCACCCCCTCTCAACCTTCTCTCCCCATTCATAACCCAACTCTCCCCGCGAAACCTACTCACCCCGTTTTACGGTACCGCGCCATCACAAATTAAATTGTCGAATAGCTTTACGTGTTGGCCTCGTCTCCGACGCTGCCCAAATGTCCCGTGGAAGGGAAATAAACATAATAATATTTTGGGATAACAATCGATTAGATACATAACAATAATTATGTTAAACATTGACATAAGGATATGGTTAAGAAGAAACCGAATATTAAATGAAGGTTCCGTAGTTTTGACCGAACGAAGCGAGATCCCTCCGTTTGGCCAAAAATAGTCAAATGTTTCAAATGTAATGGGGCCCACTGATTACCAGTCCGCCGCCGGACGATATCGGCCGGTCAGTTGTTCGGAGCTGTCAAATTTTTGTTCTAACTGACAGGCCGATATCGTCCGGCGGCCTGTTAGTCAGTGGTCGGCTTAACTGTCGGTCATGTCAAGGAGTAATTTCAAAACATTGTTTATTTTATTTAAGTATTTCTTTGGCATTGTAACTTTAAAATTGTATTTTGATACGGGTGTACAACTGTACGACCGTGTTGCCTGAAATAAAACATTATTTATCTATTTTATTTTATTTATTAGAATGCAATGAAATACTTTATCATTTTTCTAACGTAAACGTTGTACTCAAAATAATTTTTCTTGCATTCTTTGACTATCTTTATTCACATTTTTGTGGTAATATCGTTTAAAATTGCGAAATCTTTTCTTCTACATTCGTCGATTTTCAACGTCTGTTATACATCTCCTCTCCAGTACCTAGATATTACCTAAAATAAATTAGTACCACTAAAAATCCGCAACATGGCGAAGGCTAAAAAAATCTTATGGTAAACAATATAAATTGTATTTCAGTCAATTTCTTTAAATGATCGCTCTAGTAAATTGGTGTACAAAAATAAATCTTTTTGTAGTTATATTTATTTACAAGAAAGATTGAAGCCACTTTTCTATTCTACCCACATCTGGACACGCGGCAGCGTGTCAAGCCAAGTTCAAGCAAAGGAACTGGCTAGCCAGCGCCGAGTGTAATATTACACGAACCACTTGGTGCCACTTTTGACCCTTCTATAACTCAAAACATCTTTGACGTAAACACATAAAACTACGTGTGTTTAATTATATCCATAAGGATATCTAGAAGCCCAAATTTCATGAAGCTAGCTCAAACGGTTATAAAGGTATGAAGGTCAAAAAGTCGTAAATTTTAAGACTGACTTATGACTTATAGTACCTAAACCTAACCTACTTCCAGATGACCTAGAAGGATGAAATTTGGAATCCAGCTTGGTTATTGTGTGTAACCGTAGGAAAAAATCTAAAAATAAAATAAAGTTAAAAAATAGGGGGGGTCCCCATACAAAAAAACCATTTTTTATTGGGACTGACATATAAGTACCTAAACCTAACCTACTTCCAGATAACCTAGAAGGATGAAATTTGGAATCCAGCTCGGTTATTGTGTGTAAGCGTAGGAAAAAATCTAAAAATAAAAAAAAGTTAAAAAATAGGGGGGGGTCCCCATACAAAAAAATATTTTTTTATTGTAGCGTTAGAACCGTTACAAGCAGATATTTGAAACTACCCCAATATATGTATTATTATATTTGCTATATTAAAATAAAGTTTAGTCAAAAAATAAGTGGTGTCCCCATACAAAAAACTTGTAATACGCTCTAAACAACCGGCCAACGGTGTGTCGTCGGCGGCGCGCGGCACCACATAATTATACAAAGAACAGAAGTAAAAACCATACAGCGGAAACACAAGAAAAAACATTAAATCTCAATACCTGCCTAGTTTTCTTTACAAAAAGTATTGATATCCCACCAAAAACATAAATGTAAAAAAGGAGAGCCAAGTTCAATACAAAAATTATGCTTGGCTGTGGGGCTCGCCGCAAAAAGAATGGAGATCTAAATGAGTGCCACTGCCAAGTTCTATGCAAAATCCAAATATGTATTTATAGGAACAAAATAACATTATAAACAAGTATTAAACTCTATTTCTTTGCTTTATTGGATACCTATAACAATTGCTGTTATTTAAAAAAATGTGAGATCTTAAAGTAGGTTAGATTTGGCTTGGTCAGGTTTTATCAGAATTACAATATATATATAAAATGATTGATATAATGAAAACTGGCCAAGTCAAATCTAACCTACTTTAAGATCTCACATTTTTTTAAATAACAGCAATTGTTATAGGTATCCAATAAAGCAAAGAAATAGAGTTTAATACTTGTTTATAATGTTATTTTGTTCCTATAAATACATATTTGGATTTTGCATAGAACTTGGCAGTGGCACTCATTTAGATCTCCATTCTTTTTGCGGCGAGCCCCACAGCCAAGCATAATTTTTGTATTGAACTTGGCTCTCCTTTTTTACATTTATGTTTTTGGTGGGATATGTATTACCTAACCCTTTGCCTATGTACTTATGATTGTTTTAATGTAATAAATTTTTGTTGTAGTTTATTTACAAGAAAAAACCCCATTGCCCGCTGAACCCAAAACCAGCCCCTACCCGGAAACAGAAATGACTATATTTTTTTAAAACCGCAGCCGCAGCGCCGGCGCCGTTCCTTTTTCAAAATTCGAATTTGAAAATGGAACGCCATTACAACGGTCATTAAAAACAGATCATAGACAAAGGTTTGGTATTAGTAGTTTTTTTAAGTAATTTTAAAGCGATTATTTGTTGTATGTAATAAGTTTTTTGTGGTTCGTCTGTATACTAAAGGTCTATTATATATTTTTCAAATATCTTGGGTACGGTGACATATGTCATCACAAATTTTACGATTATTTGCATTTTAAGATTAAAAATTGTATAATCATTTTCGAAAAGAGCTGATACTTCTCAAACTGCTGGAATGATTTATGTCAAACATAGCAAGGAAACTCGCTTTCACGTAAAAATCGCATCGAAATCGATCCATCCGAGAGAGCTACGATGCCACAGACAGACAGACACTGGTCTCAAACGTATAACACCCCTTTGCGTCGGGGATTAAAAATAGGAATGTTTATAAGAAATCTTTCTTGATTGATCGAAAGAAATTAGAAATTTCTATACAATTTTTACTAGTTTGCATTTCTCAAATGCCTCTACGAAATAAAAGTACGAAAAACATAACCCTCCCTTCCTATGACAGTAGGTAAATAAAACCTAACCAACTTTAAGTCACATGTGACATTAAATAACATCGACAACCTATTACATATTTATCAGTCTCAACGGCGCCGGCCAAACATTAACATAATTTAGACCAGATTAACATTAACATGTATTCGTTAATGTTAATCTCATAATGATATACTAGCGGGTATCAGAATATTCTCAGGGTAGACGAAATGGGTCAGGCGCCTGTTCTAAGTAATATTTAGGGAACCGTCGCGACATGGTCAGCTTTGGCCCCTAATAACACGACGAATATACGAATATTACAACGAATATTATAGCTCAAAAACTTAATGTAATGGCGTAGATTCTTGTTCATCATCATCATCATCTCCTAGCCGTTTTCGGCTATAGCGACTGCTTTTCTACAGCTGAGAGCGTCGCTGGTGCGCTCTCAGGTGACTGGGCCCGATTCGGATTTTGAAATAGACATCTATGAGATATCTTTTAGACATCACCAAGATACGATAACGATATATTTAAGATCTAACCTGTCAAATTTGACATTTGCGCGATTCTGGTGATACTCCTGAACGATTTCCACAGGATATGACTTAGAGATCCAATTCACATCTAATAGATATCTTACTCTATCTAACGTAAAAGTGACATTCGTTGCCCGAATTGCGCTGCAAAAGAGAACTAGTTGATATCTAAATTATAACGTATCTAGGATGGATCTAGTACGTGTCGTCTCTTGTGAATTTCTTGAAGTTCGAATACGGCAGATGGTCAGCTTTGGCCCCTAATAACAACGAATATAATAGCTCAAAAACTTAATGTAATGGCGTAGATTCTTGTTCATCATCATCATCATCTCCTAGCCGTTTTCGGCTATAGCGACTGCTTTTCTACTGCTGAGAGCGTATCTGTTGCGCTCTCAGGTGACTGACGTAGACAATCTGCCGTATTCGAACTTCAAGATATTCACAAGAGACGACACGTACTAGATCCATTCTAGATACGTTATAGTTTAGATATCAACTAGTTCTCTTTTGTAGCGCAATTCGGGCAACCAATGTCACTTTTACGTTAGATAGCGTAAGATATCTATTAGATGTGAATTGGATCTCTAAGTCATAATCCTGTGGAAATCGTTCAAGAGTATCTCCAGAATCGCGCAAATGTCAAATTTGACAGGTTGGATCTTAAACATATCGTTATCGTATCTTGGTGATGTCTAAAATATATCTAATAGTTGTCTATATTTCATAATCCGAATCGGGCCTAATCTTTGCAGCAAATGACCACATTCGCCGCAGGTCAGCACCCCTCCGACGTAATTATACTATGTATCAGATTCTTGTTAAAGTATATGCAACGCCGGTAAAGTTATTTACTATACAAGTGCGGAATTCGCAACGAGTGACGAATTTTAAAACATTATAGAGGGAGTGGGTGCGCTCAGGCCATGTGAGAATTTGATACTACTCATCAGCCGGCCTAGCCAAGGTTACAATCGCTATAGCTTCAACAACGAAAAGCATTAAGTATGTCTCTCTATCACTCTTCCATATTGGTGCGACAGTGATAGTTGCGTTTCGATCGCTACGGAGCGTAAGCGATCGACATCTTGGCTACGTGGCCAGAATTGATAGGTAAATATATCTATAGTCGCACCAAACAAAGTCTGCAGCGGATTTGATAGCCCACGCAGTGTAAGTGTTATGTATACGTCATAATTTCATAGAAGTTTGACGTTTAAAATGACACTTGCACTGCGTGGGCTATCGAAATCGCTGCAGACTTTTCACGGTCTGACTATATGCTATAGGTAATTTAGAGATGGGCCCAATATTCGGTATTCGGCATAATCGGCATATTTTTCAATGTTTGTATTCGGGCGAATAGTTCGGTTCCAGCAGCCGAATATATACCGAAAATTCTTTGGGCAGTTTTCGCCCAACCGAATATTCGGTTCGGTATGAATATCCGGCCGGCAAAGCCCATATTCGGCCTGTCTCTACTATAATTACTTCGACCGGCCAACCCCATTTTAAAAGCATTTAAAAAAATCACACTTTCAACACGCTTTCTTATTTTGTCACAACACTATGTTATGTCACATTCAAACTTGTCACAACTTGTCACAACACTTTACCATCACACTTTCCTTAATCTTGTCACACTTTTTATCCATCTTTATCCACGTGATAAAATAACTGTCACTTTTTAACACCGTGGGATAGAAAGTGACGGACACCGTTTTATCACGCTGTCACGTAGACAAGAACGACCATCATATCCGTACTTATTTATCAAAAAACCAAATTTCCAAGTCACCACTGTTCACCGCCAGAGTTAGTACGGTAATGATACCAGAATGCTATTACCACGTAACCCCAATTTGCAAGAAAACGGTAATTTGGTATCGATCATTATTGGTCAATCATTTAAATAAGTTTTTGTGCGGCCGAGCAGAAATGTGGGGTTTTCGACCTAGGCCGGAAAGGGATGTTGAGGGAGGGGCTTGTTGACGTTTTAAAATATGTCATGTCATGTTTGTCGTAACATGTTCTATCTATATACGTAATACTTGGGACGTACTGAAAATTCCTGGACTGGCTATTTAGAAACAAGTGCGAGTCGGACTCGCGCACGAAGGGTTCCGTACCTAAATGCAAAAAAAGGCAAAAAAAAACGGTCACCCATCCAAGTACTGACCCCGCCCGACGTTGCTTAACTTCGGTCAAAGTTCACGTTTGTTGTATGGGAGCCCCACTTAAATCTTTATTTTATTCTATTTTTAGGGTTCCGTACCCAAAGGGTAAAACGGGACCCTATTACTAAGACTTCGCTGTCCGTCCGTCCGTCCGTCCGTTCGTCCGTCTGTCACCAGGCTGTATCTCACGAACCGTGATAGCTAGACAGTTGAAATTTTCACAGATGATGTATTTCTGTTGCCGCTATAACAACAAATACTAAAAACAGAATAAAATAAAGATTTAAATGGGGCTCCCATACAACAAACGTGATTTTTGACCAAAGTTAAGCAACGTCGGGAGTGGTCAGTACTTGGATGGGTGACCGTTTTCTTTTTGCTTTTTTTTTCGTTTTTTTTTTGCATTATGGTACGGAACCCTTCGCGCGCGAGTCCGACTCGCACTTGCCCGGTTTTTAGTATTTGTTGTTATAGCGGCAACAGAAATACATCATCTGTGAAAATTTCAACTGTCTATCTATCACGGTTCGTGAGATACAGCCTGGTGACGGACGGACGGACGGACGGACGGACGGACAGCAGAGTCTTAGTAATAGGGTCCCGTTTTACCCTTTGGGTACTGAACCCTAAAAATAAGTCGTCTCATATAACAGAATCCAGAAAATTTCAGTATGGCCCACGTATATTAGTGACCCGCCCCGGCTTCGCACGGATTACACAAAATCTTAACAAATTATACACCTTAAGTTTCCTCAAGAATCTCTCTATTGATGAGTGGGAAATGCATGAAAATCTGTTCAGTAGTTTTTGAGTTTATTGCGAACATACAGACAGACCTACAGACGCGGCGGCTTTGTTTATAAGGTGTAGTTGATCAATTGGTCGCTAATTCTCGGTTGCGGTAAGTACGATCGAGTCACAAGCATCTTGACATGTCAACATTCCAAAAATATATTTACACGATCTTATTTACCTCTCTATATTTAATTAAATAACTATTCCTTTAAAAAATGTAGTTAAACCATATTATAATTAGTAGGTATGTATTATTCGTATATAGGTATAGTAATCTGTCTATAACACTGCAACCAATATTCACAAAATATGTTATTATATCCCAAGATTTCGGTTAAAAATAAAAAACTACTTATTACATCGAACGCTCTCAAGAAAATTCAGTCATAATCATCTACACACTTCTCCCTCCATGTCCTTTGGAAATTTGTTTACATATTAATGACTGTGAAGTGGTGTTAAGAAGGTTGTATGAGCTGTTATGTTTGTATGTATTTGTGACGTTTAGTTTTGTATGGGTTCGTTTCTTTGGTGCATTTTGTCACGAGCAGGCTACACGAAAAATGTAGTGTAGGAAAACATTATAACTAACTATTTTACTAAGCAAACAGGAAGAGGGGAAGGCCAAGGAGAGCGTACATGGATCAAATAAAGGAAAAGATCAACGTCGTGTCGTATCGGGCTGTCAAAGAGAAGGCGGAGGACCGCCAAACATGGAAATTGCTCCACCGACAAGAGTCATACTCTTAAATATATGATGATGATTTTATTATATTTAGAACTATATAACAAATCAAATTATTTTGTTATCTTCTTCTTTTACCTACCTTTAAACAAGCAATTATTGTATTTTTATTTATATATACATATGTATATTTCGGGGATCTCGGAAACGGCTCTAACAATTTCGTTAAAATTTGTTATATATGTGGGTTTTCGGGGCCGAGAAATCGATCTACTAAGGCCTTATCTCTGGGAAAACGCGCATTTTTGAGTTTTTGTATGATTTCCAAGCAAAGCACGGCCTTTCGGAATTCTAATTATTATAAGAGTTGAGAGTGAGCATTTTAAAATGTAGTATGGAAGTTGTTTATCGCTCCTTACTCTTATAGTAATAGAAAAAAAATCAAACGAAGCGGCATAGCTTATCCAAAGCGGAAAAGGAGGACTACCTTTGCCCATATAACCATTCCAGTCGCAGAATCATCAAAGTGGTAACTAAATGTCAGATGTGTCGTAACAGAGTCCACACAATGTGTCTAGAATTGTTTCGAAACAAAGTGTCGTCGCCGTGTGTACACTTTTCCGTAACAAGGTGTCGACACATTTGTGTGCACTTTGCGTGCGGTTTGCGACTAAATCTGACAGAAAATTTGTGACAGCAAATGTCAATATAAAATACCTCTTGAAAACCAAGGTTTGTCAAACTACTATTAGTGTCTCGTGTGCTCGTAAGTAATTCTAGTAAGTCATCATGGGCGATGCAAATGAAAACCATATAAACACCCAACACCCGTCAACCTTTTACAGAAAAGTTTTTAAAGAAATGCAATAAGCTACTTAGGTCAGCCAACGAATGCTCCAAAACGTTGTAAAGGGAAATGCTCGGAACACAATTTTTGACTCTGTAACTTGGTTTGGACAAGTTAGGAGGTGAACATATCAAAAGTCCCCGGCCGTAGCCCTTGAGCAGGGGGAAGAGAGGGGGCTTTGATGGTCCCATTTTCCGGTTTTTCGATTATATCTCGGAAACTATGCATCTTAGCGACATGGCCACTTATACAAAATGAAAGTTAATTTAATTTGTTACAAGTTTATTCAGTCAATTTTTTCGATATGTTGAATAGTTTTTGAGATATCCGCTCTTGAAAGTTTATTTAGGGCTCTCAATATTATCTTGATATATCTACATCAGTGAAGGTGCTAGGCCGTGTATGGTATCGTTTTCGTATAAATCTGGGTTGCTGAATCCATTTAAGGTATCACATTGACACCATTCCACAAAATTAAAAAAAATCTTTTTAGGGTTCCGTACCTCAAAAGCAAAAAACGGAATCCTTATAGGATCACTCGTGCGTCTGTATGTCTGTCCGTCTGAATACACAAAATAGTTCTTTACCTATAGATGACAGGAAAACCTATTAGAAATGTGCAGTTAAGCGCGCGTCGGACTTAATGTACGGAACCCTTAATACGCTCGTCCGACTCGCACTTGGCCGGTTTTTTTTAAACTCCTCTTGACGCTTAACCGCTGAACCGATTTCGTTGAAATTTGGTATAGAAATAGTTTGCGTCCCGGAACAGGACATAGGATAGATCTTATAACCAAGCAACCTTTTGAAGGTGTGAAAAGTGGCGTGGAAATTTGTACGGGAAATCAATAACCGCTGAACCGATTTATATTAAATTTGGGATGGTCTACATCTTTGATTTAGTTAAAAATGATAAAAAAAACATGACTTCAAACCTAAACTTAAACAGTATTAACTTCAAGAAGTCAATTCTGAATTCCCCCCTACACCTCATTTCACACCTTTAAAGGATGATTTTTGAGATAACTTTTTATGTCCTGTCTCGGGACTCAAAATATATGTGTACTAAATTTAAATTAAAACTGTTCAGCAGTTTAAGCGTGAAGAGGAGTTTAAAAGAAAGTAAGTTTATATGTTTTTACTTTGGAATGGTGTCAATGTGATACCATAACTAAATTTGGTACTGCGCATTTATACGAAAACGATACCAAACATGGCCTCGTAGCTTTACTGTTGTAGAAGTCAAAATAAAATTGAGAGCCCTAAATTCTTATTACTTGACCAAACTTGTGTAGAAGGAAAAGGAAAAATAAAAGTCTTCGGCAGGAATATAAACACAAATATATATTTTTTTTTTTGCGTTACTATTTCAATCATCAAATATAAACATACCTTGATTATATTATTCTAGTGAGATCCTCATAGATAAACAAAAACATTTACTTAAAAAATTACAAGGTCGAAATGTCACGGAACTTGTGAGAGTAATATGTGAAAAATAAAAACTTTTATGACAAAAAAATCTGGACACAATTTAAGAAGCATCCAATTGCGTCGAGGAATCATCTGTATTTTTGCTTGTTTCATTACCTCCTCGCTTCTTTTTTTGTCCTTTGTATTCTGTAGCAATTTGTTAGATCTGAAAATAAAGATAACTTGCGTCGTCACGGATGTCGATTTATAGGTTTTAGGGAGTGCAGAATTCGAAAACTATGATCATTTTATATTCCAAGATGGCGGCTACGTATTTTGTCATAAAAGTCGTCATGGATATCGTTTTATAGGTTTTAGGGAGTGCAGAATTCGAAAATGATGACCATTTTGGATTCCAAGATGTCTGCCGTGCACTTTGTCATATAAGCCGTCATAGATGTTGATTTATAGGTGTTAGGAAAAGCAGATTTCGAAAATGATGACCATGACCAACAAAACGACATCCATATCGACTTTTAACATAGTGCATGGCCGCCATCTTGGATTCCAAAATAGTTATTATTTTCGAAATCTGCGCTCCCTAAAACCTATAAAACGACATCCATGACGACTTTTATGACATAGTGCATGGCCGCCATCTTGGAATCCAAAATGGTCATCGTTTTCGAAATCTGCGCCCCCTAAATCCTATAAAACGACACCCATGACGACTTATATGACATAGTGCATGGCCACCATTTTGGAATCCAAAATGGTCATCATTTTCTAAATCTGCGCCCCCCAAAACCTATAAAACGACACCCATGACGACTTTTATGGCATAGTGCATGGCCGCCATTTTAGATTCCAAAATGGTCATCATTTTCAAAATTGGAGCCCCCCAAAACCTATAAAACGACATCCATGACGACTTTTATGACATAGTGCATGGCCGCCATTTTGGATTCCAAAATGGTCATCATTTTCGAAATCTGCGCCCCCCAAAACCTATAAAACGACACCCATGACGACTTTTATGACATAGTGCATGGCCGCCATTCTGGATTACAAAATGGTCATCATTTTCTAAATCGGGGCCCCCTAAAACCCATAAAACGACATCCATGACGAATTTTATGACATAGTGCATGGCCGCCATTTTGGAATCGAAAATGGTTATCATTTTCGAAATCTGCGCCCCCCAAAACCTATAAAACGACACCCATGACGACTTTTATGACATAGTGCATGGCCGCCATTCTGGATTCCAAAATGGTCATCATTTTCTAAATCTGCGCCCCCCAAAACCTATAAAACGACACCCATGACGACTTTTATGACATAGTGCATGGCCGCCATTCTGGATTCCAAAATGGTCATCATTTTCTAAATCTGCGCCCCCCAAAACCTATAAAACGACATCCATGACGACTTTTATGACATAGTGCATGGCCACCATTTTGGAATCCAAAATGGTCATCATTTTCTAAATCTGCGCCCCCCAAAACCTATAAAACGACACCCATGACGACTTTTATGACATAGTGCATGGCCGCCATTTTGGATTCCAAAATGGCCATCATTTTCGAAATCTGCGTCCCCTAAAACCTATAAAACGACATCCATGACGACTTTTATGACATAGTGCATGGCCGCCATCTTGGAATCCAAAATGGTCACCGTTTTCGAAATCTGCGCCCCCTAAATCCTATAAAACGACACCCATGACGACTTATATGACATAGTGCATGGCCACCATTTTGGAATCCAAAATGGTCATCATTTTCTAAATCTGCGCCCCCCAAAACCTATAAAACGACACCCATGACGACTTTTATGGCATAGTGCATGGCCGCCATTTTGGATTCCAAAATGGTCATCATTTTCAAAATTGGAGCCCCCCAAAACCTATAAAACGACATCCATGACGACTTTTATGACATAGTGCATGGCCGCAATTTTGGATTCCAAAATGGACATCATTTTCGAAATCTGCGCCCCCCAAAACCTATAAAACGACACCCATGACGACTTTTATGACATAGTGCATGGCCGCCATTCTGGATTACAAAATGGTCATCATTTTCAAAATTGGGGCCCCCTAAAACGTATAAAACAACATCCATGACGACTTTTATGACACAGTGCATGGCGGCCATTTTGGATTCCAAAATGGTCATCATTTTCGAAATCGGCACTCCCTAAAAGCTATAAATCGACACCCATCTCGACTTTTATGACAAAGTGTTTGGCTACCATCTGCATGCAAGACATTTCTATTATTTTTACGTACATAAATGGCCCCCTGTCAACTTCCAACCGAGATTTAATCGATAATTTATTCGATTAATGTTCAGATTAATTCAATTTCAATCTATGTTAGGTCGACTAAACTAATCGTGATTAAAATTTGAGAATTAACTTTTTTTATTCCATTAATTAGTCGAATAAACAGTTAATCTATTAAGTCCCATCTCTGACCACGGCATTTTTACACTTTGAGAATATCTGAAAACAAATGAACACAAGGAGCCATTTTGCAAATCCAATAACTTTGTTATTACTTTTGACAGCGCGTGTCATGTGTCTACACAGAGTCGACACAAAGTCGAAACATTTGCGACTACTTTGTGACTGCAATATTTTTCAGCCTTAAACCATATTTATACATCATAATTAACAAGTTTCGTAGTATGTAAAGCGTTATTTCTGTTATTTAAGTATAGTATACGCATCGAAGTACTAAAAATGCATCAAATAATATATTTATGAACACAGGCACTGAGAAGTAAACAATTTCATTTCCGGCTAAACTAAAACAATTTGGTGGCGCGTTGATTATATTACACTTAGTTTATCAAATCACTCGAGCAGTTTAATTCCCCATAATAATTTAAGTCCTATTGTAATATAAATGCAAACAATATATAATTACGTCTTGTAATCCGTTTTAGAGATGGCGTATTAATGTCACTTATTTTTATTTAACTATTTTTCCATCTGACAGTTTCCATTTGACAGGAACAAAATGAACGAATGAACGAATGATTTTGGCATAAAGTAGTCGCAAACTAGTAACAATGTGTGCACACGGCGACCACACTTTATGTCACTTTGTGTCATGTGTCGACCCTTCCCCATTTCTGGTAACTGTGTCGACACGGCGACGACTCTGCGACTGGAATTGTGACCGAAACAGACGGTGTCGACACAAGATGTGTCTACACCGCGTCGTAACGGCGACTGGAAATGGTTGTATGGGTGGGCCCGATTCGGATTTTGTAATAGATATCTATTAGATATCTTTTAGACATCACCAAGGTATGATAACGATATATTTAAGATCTAACCTGTCAAATTGACATTTACGCGATTCTGGAGATACTCTTGGACGATTTCCACAGGATATGACTTAGAGATCGAATTCACAACTATTTAATAGATATCTTACTCTATCTAACGTAAAAGTGATCTTGGTTGCCCGAATTGCGCTGCAAAAGAGAATTAGTTGATATCTAAACTATAACGTATCTAGAATGGATCGAGTGCGTGTCGTCTCTTGTGAATATCTTGAAGTTAGAATACGGCAGTTTTTGTGGAAAGGCGATTTTGGTGTGGTCGCCCACTGTCGTCATAAATCCTTACACACACACACTCCAGGGCATGATTTTCCTTGAAGGGGCCCAAAAATTACCAGTTCGCCGCACGATATCACGATATCTTTGTTACGATACCTTTACGATATCTTTTGTAGGATAAGCATTCTTTTGTGCAATAAAGTTTAAATACTTACTTACTCCGTTGGTTTAGAGACACAAAATGAGACTTGGCCTCCGACACAAGACAGCGCCACTTTTCTCGGTCCTGTGCGACCTCTCGCCAATTGTTGACTCGATGTTCATGCAGATCCGCCTCTACCATGTCGCACCAGCGATATCTGGGGCGTCCGGGGGTCTGGGGCGATATAGGACGTCTTCCTGCTGGACGGCCCAGGTATGCTCTTTTCACATTCCGATCTTCATCCATTCTCTCAAGAAAAAATAAATAAATAAATTTCAGCCTGTCAGTTGTTCGGAACTGTCCACCTTTTACGATTAACATTAGTATTAAAAATGCCCCAAACAAGTTCGCTTTTAAGAAATCGTTACGTGCTTTCTTTGCTGGTAGAATGAAGGATTCCTAGTTTTAGTTATATAAGTTATATATTTTATTGTATATATTTAATGTTAGGTATATATATATATATATATATATATATGTATATTTATATTTATATTATATTTATCGTGTATATTTTGATGTGCTTGTGTATGTATGTTAAAATTCCTTAAATTAGCGTTGCGTTCTTATATTAAATTTTGTTAGTAGTAGTAGCAGTTGCACCGCCCACAATCTCTCTGCTTTGCCTTAAGGTTGACTGGTAGAGAATGCTTTTGGCATTAAGTCCGCCTTTTGTACGATAAGTTTTCTTTTGTGCAATAAAGTTTAAATAAATAAATAAATAAATAAATTAACTGACATGCCGATATTTCCGAGTCCGGCGTTCCAGCGAACTGGTAATCTATGGGCCCCTTTCCTACAGCATTCTCTGAATCCCTCGCTTACTCTATACTCACCCAACTTATCATTATGTTAATTCTGATTTGGTTACTAGACGTGCCTAACGGCAACCGTCTTATAATCGCGCCGATATCCATCTGTCATGGCCGAGAATTTAAATCACTATAAAAGTATTAATTACATATCACCATTAATCCAAAATCAACCTTAGGACCTTCGCTGTTAAGTCGAATTTATAAGTACGGGTTAAAAGAGTTGAGATCTTTTTGAACTTTGATTTTGATTTACCTCAAAGTTAGGTCGGATTTTTAACAAATTATGCAGTTTTTGCGCTTTGGTGTGCATATTTATTTTTGCCATTTGGTGTTCGGGGATTGATCTTATAACATTTTGAAGAAAACACCAGATTTAACTTTGATAAAGAAAAAAAATATATTTTGAGTTTAGTAGGTACCTATGTTTTTTTCATTGGCATGTCTTACTGCTCATATCGCTTGAAAAATTGATACATTTTCACCGGGAAATATCTTTAAAAAAAAAGAATATACCTATTAGTAGAAAATGTCATTAATAAAATTTTAATGAAAAAATCATAATATCATTACATTTCATTCAATGGTAGTTTATTATTTATTAAGATGTTCATTTCATTTAACTAGACAGAGTTTTTAAGGGTTCCGTACCCAAAGGGTAAAACGGGACCCTATTACTAAGACTCTGCTGTCCGTCCGTCCGTCCGTCTATCACAGTTGAAATTTTCACAGATGATGTGTTTCTGTTGCCGCTATAACAATAAATACTAAAAACAGAATAAAATAAAGATTTAAGTGGGGCTCCCATACAACAAACGTAATTTTTGACCGAAGTTAAGCAACGTCGGGCGGGGTCAGTACTTGGATGGGTGACCGTTTCTTTTTTGCCTTTTTTTGCATTATGGTACGGAACCCTTCGTGCGCGAGTCCGACTCGCACTTGCCCGGTTTTTTATAAATTATTAAATAAGGACAATTTTACCCAGTACGGATATGATGGTCGTTCTTGTCTACGTGACAGCGTGATAAAACGGCGTCCGTCACTTTCTATCCCACGGTGTTAAAAGTGACAGTTATTTTATCACGTGGATAAAGATGGATAAAGCTATCCATAATATGCCGGCTCTGATCAACTTAGTTCCACAAAAGCCCAATAAGGCCTATAGTTCGTTTTTTTAGCATTAGAAAGAACTCCACAGAAGCAAGCGTGCAGTTTTTATCAGGCTCTTTAATTCTTAATAATTATTGAATTATCTAATGTAAGTAGCATGGTCAATACATATAATTTACTTCAAATTATTACCGCTAAAAGTGCCAGATTTAGAACCACAAGCTTACTTCTGCGAAGTTCTTTCTAATGCTAAAAAAAACGGACTATAGGCCTAGAAATACCGGATCAAATATTATTGATTAAACACACAAGTGCCCTTACCAGGATTCGAACCCTGGACCTCCTACTTTATAGACAGGGTCCCTACCGACTAGGCTAGGAGGCTGTTAAGAGTTAGGAACATGTTAACCCTCTCATGTACATTGATTAACATTATAATGCCAGAACGCGTTGACTCACCACAACCACCTACTTAAACCTAACATAAGGTTATGGCGGACGGAAAATTACATTAATTAAGTATGGGCTCTGCTCTGTATTATAATCATTGATGTATTTTCGAATTTTGGTGTTAGCATTGTGATACACTGTTAGCGATTGAACTGCCAGACTTGATATACTTGATCAAGCAAATCTTGTCACTAGAAAAAGTGTAGGCGCGAAGGGTTATCGTCCCATAGAAAATTTGAATTTCGCGCCTTTTTCTACTGACAAAATTTGCTTGACCAAGTATAAATATTATCAACACAGGCCTATAATGTACATTGTACAAGATTGAGAAAATAATATGTAGAAACTGCATAAATTATTTTTTCTTGTAACATTAGGTAAGATTCCATCATGATAGTATTTCCTAAATTTATAATTTCATAAATTTATAAGCTTCGAAGTGTGTAAAAGGGAAGTCATCACGTATAATGAACGTTCTTGGTAACCTATTTACCTACGTACCTATGTGAAAGAGGAAAGTGAAAAATTTGACCATTTCTGAGTTTCATATCATATCGCTTGCATATATACCAAAAGGTAAGTTTAGCGGACTGAAAAATACATTAGCATCCATTTAGCTTAGCTTTCATTGCATCTCCGGCGTAATTTTTTGGTAAATATTGGTTGGAAATTGAGCCGATACGTCGATGCTGTGGTGGGAACGCTTCAAGGGGGCCTTGATGTGCTGACAGCCAAGTTTGGGAGATACCGTCTACTTTGCCGCCAGAGTGCCTATACTTGCCGCAAAACTAAGTGGCAAGTCAGGGCATAATGCTATCTCTTTCACTATTGGTTAGTCTTAACTAGGGTAAAGTACATTATAATATAATCTCAGTCCCCAGTTGGTATTGCGGCAAATATAGCCAAGATGCCAATCATTCGCTCTGTAGCAAATGATACTGTAATCTCTCTCTATCACTCTTCCATATTAGTGCGACAGAGGCAGTTGAGATTCGTTTGCTACGGAGCGTAAACGTTTGGCAACTTGGCTATGCATCCAGGGGTATCTTCTTCCTCGCGTTATCCCCGGCATTTTGCCACGGCTCGGAGCCTGGGCTCCGCTTGACAACTAATCCCAAGAATTGACGTAGGCACTAGTTTTTAGGAAAGGGACGGGTATCTACGGGTAATTATAGAAAGTTACGACAAACTCATTTGTACGAGCACGAGCCAGGGTTTGAACCCAGGATATCCGGATTGTAAGTCGCACACTTTTACCGCTGGGCCACCAGCGCTTTTTCGCATTCATGGGTATATTGGCCCAAAAAGACATCTTTCGGTAATTATCGTTTGTAACATCAAGAGCAATGAGCCAATACATAGGGGCGGGAACGCTTCTTGAAAGCCTTGATGTGCTGACAGCCAAGTCATTTCCTCAAGATTATCGATTTGCAACAACGATTACGTTTCTCAATCCAACCTTCCAACTCAGAGGGGAAACTCAGCCTTTTGCAATTAGTGTTTCTTCTCGATGTTTTCCATCACCGAATTCTTAGTCGGGTCAAAAACGTATTAGTATGAGTTGAGGTTAGGTAATAAGACTATCCTGTGGACATTCAAAAGTAAACGGATTTTGGTATGAACTTTTACTTCTTTAAATTTGTATGATAAAGTCTTAGAAAAATGTGGCCAAATCTTTAACTTCTGTAATGTCCACAGAAAAGAGATCCGAGGCCTTTCCCGACCATTTTAGACCTAGTCAAATTATATTTTGTAACTAATTTCCTTCGGGTTCGAACCTTTCGAATCAAAAGCCGCTCGCCATAATTATTACCGCTACGATACCAGCACTTACCAACAAGCTTTGTCGCGAGCTTTTTTTTACCAGCCTATAGGTAAGAGTGTCCTGCTGAAAAAAGCGCTGGTGGCCTAGCGGTAAGAGCTTGCGACTTGCAATCTGGAGGTCGCGGGTTCAAACCCTGGCTCGTACCAATGAGTTTTTCGGATCTTATGTACGAAATATCATTTGATAATTACCAGTCGCTTTTCGGTGAAGGAAAACATCGTGAGGAAACCGGACTAATCCCAATAAGACCTAGTTTACTCTCTGGGTTGGAAGGTCAGATGGCAGTCGCTTTCGTAAAAACTAGTGCCTACGCCTATTCTCGGGATTAGTTGCCAAACGGACCACAGGCTCCAATAAGCCGTGGCAAAATGCCGGGATAACGCGAGGAAGAAGAAGAAGAGTGTCCCGCTGATCGGCCAAAGCCTTCTCTCTTTCCCGGCATTTCGTCCTGTCCAGTGTCCAGTGCACACTCCCATGCAATCGCAACAGAAAACTGCGTCACGAAAATGTTTTTTTAGTATTCAAGATTTTTATTATTATATATATGTTAGTTTGTAAGGTATGTATTTATGGGCCTTAGTTGCCTGAAAATAAATGCTTTGATTGATTGATTGGTTGAATGTCGCGAACTTGGCTTTTTTTTTTACAACTACACATTGTAACGAAGTACGTGCGTTACGACCTGGCAGATTGGATCCAGCTTTAATGGTAACCTTTGTTTTAATTTAAAAATATATTTTAATACAGTATAGTGCTTAAACTTATTATTTTTCGTAAAATTATTTAAAATTTAATTTAAGTGATAAAGAGTCTTAGCATCTGGTGACTGATTAACTTCGAACCGGCTTCCGACTCAATTAATAAATTATGTTTTAAAATGGGTCCGTCGAGTTTTCATAATTATGTCTATTTATAATCGTTTATTTAGAAGGTTTCTGTCCTCTGGGTAACCGTCTACGCTCGAGACGAGATCGATATAATCATTTATTCAATATTGCATTGTCATGTACATAATAAGGTGTTACAATTTAAAAGGCCAGTTCGTGGCACCCTGTAAGAGCACACAATAGTAAGATATACATGCATATTTGCAGTGTTATACGATTAAACAGGTCTATAAGGCCATACCAACCTATATTCAGGATGGGGTACTACTATTCAAACGATCGGCAATAACTTCTCAATTTAAATAAATTAAAGACGCTTTAGAAACAGACAGACAGACAAACATATAATACCCTTCTTTTTGCGCCGGGGGTTAAAAATATTAAACTAACCTAAAAACAACAGTCTGCTATGATGATAGATAATGATAAATCAGTTTTTTTGGACGGTTGAAAATATTTCTTGTGGGACTAGACCACATGTTAGATCACTTCAAATCTGTTTTCTATGGAAAGCGTCACGTGGTCACCTCAAACTTTAAGACGAAACAGGAGCTGAGTTTTAAATATTGTAGGTAAATATACCCGTCTCGCTAACGGAAGCGGCTCCTAAAACTAGTGCGATAAGGACAAGGCGAAAAATCCTGCGTAAAAATCTCAAAAATCGAGGTTTCGTACTCGACTGTTTCCTCCTCCAAAACTTAACCAATCTTAACCAAATTTGGAAATCTAAATGATTATGAAATTATCTGTGTCGGACCGCTTTTTTGGCTAATTGATATCAGTTTTGAATACTACGAGTACGCCTCTCATTAGCATAGTCAATGAGGCCATTTTGGCCATTTTTGAAGGGCTCTAGCGCCTTAAAAAAACAAAAATCAAAAAAGCAAAACGGTCCGACACAGATATTGACAATATTAATCTTTGTTGAAAAAATCATTGCTCTAGCATCAAAACCCACGGAGGAAACAGTCAAGTACGTTTGTATGGCGAAATGACCACTCCTGTTGGCTCTTAACCCGGACCCGGACCGTTCGTGAGTCATCCTTTGCTCAGCCAGTACTTCAGAATCTCAGAATCGAAAGTCCTAAAGTCATAATAATTATTACATTAAATAACAGTCCCCGAATATTAAGTACAACATTAAAATATCCGATTTGAAAAGCTTTAACTGCAAAAAAGTCAGTAACTAAAATTAAAAACAAAGTTTTTCTTCGTCAAATTAAATATTACCTACTCAATATTCCTAATAAGAAATATCTAAAACGTCCAATTCTGATACGTGTACGTTAATTACTTGTAAACGCCAATATCGATCTTGTATCGACTTTAGGTGCCATCTACCGTCGAGTAGCGGAACCGCCGTCACGGCGCGCGCCGTTCATCAGTCATCACACATAATTGGGCAAATTACTTCAAATTAAACAGATTTATTGCTGTTTACATGACATTTATCTGATATCTGCATTAAGTGCTTGTTTATACAGTTACACACGTGTTATTATGTACTTTGTACATTTTATAGCTAGTGCAAATGGTCGATTAGTACTGTTTAAGTTTTGTTAACGATCTCGCATAGATTTCAAAATTAGAATGGTAATAATTTTTCCGTCGTCGACTGTGCAGTTGCGAATACTCAAATTCTTTGGACACATCACTCGTAACGAGGACTCCATGGAACGCTTGGTGGTGCAAGGGAGAGTCGAAGGCAAAAGATCTCGTGGCCGCTCCCCAACACGATGGACAGACCTCATTAAGTCCATCACAGGGAATTCAGTCAACGATTGCTCCCACTCCACTAAAAACAGAGCCATATGGCGACGGATCGCAAGAGCTGCGGTGGCGCAGAAATCGACCGTGACATGACCACGACCACTCTGTCAAGAGTGCACGACTAAGAAGAGAATAATTTTTCCACCCACAAGATGGACGGACGACCTCGTTAAGGCCGCCGGAAGACGAGCGGGATGCGGGTCGCTTCCAACCGGTACGAATGGAGGTCCAAGGGGGAGGCCTATGTTCAGCAGTGGACGTCTGCTTCTTATGGCTGAAATGATGATGCTGAATAATTTTACAGCATTTTGCACCCGAATTCGTAATTATCTTACATTTTCCGACCTACATATTTATTTTCACCACCTGTTTAAATCTTTTAGCGCATATTTCCTAAATTCTAAGTTAAATTTTAATTTATTCTACTATACGATTGGTCGACGAAGAAGCGCTGGTGGCCTAGCGGTGAGAGCGTGCGACTTGCAATCTGGAGGTCGCGGGTTCAAACCCCGGCTCGTACCAATGAGTTTTTCGTAACTTATGTGCGAAATATCATTTGATATTTACCAGTCGCTTTTCGGTGAAGGAAAACATCGTGAGGAAACCGGACTAATCCCAATAAGGCCTAGTTTACCCTCTGGGTTGGAAGGTCAGATGGTCAGATTTTAAAATCCTGTTGTATGATGTCAATATCCAAAGAGGAAAATACTACATTTGTATGTAAAAGCAGACGTGATTTCGTGCCCTTTCATCTCAAGATAAGCATAGTATTTCCTTTATTCATCATTCTTCTTAGGCTAGGTTTTTAATAATATGAATATAAAAGTAAAATATAAAAACACTTACAAAACAATAAAAAATACATATAAACACATTATAAAAAACCTAACCTAGGGTGCCGCCAGCAGCGGGGCAAGGCCCAAGCTACCGGTGGTCAGGGCCGCAGAGAGAGGAACCGGCGGACTATCCGCGCCGTGTCCAAGATCACCGCCTTCTGCATCTGTCCCTTGATCCAACCTTGTCCTTTTTAGTGTTCCGTACAAAACTTTGTTTACGGAACACTTATGGGATCACTTCGGTCTTGTTTAGCATAGTATTTATTATTATTGTGGCCAGTCGACTGAGAATATCTTTTCAGAGTGAAAGTTGGATAAGAAAAATGTTAGAATTAATGCTCGAGGTATACACTCGTATCCATAGATCTAAACTATCTATTACGGCACGCATGTTTGTCTGTACGTATATAATTACATTAATTACTGTATTTATTAAGTCACTAGTTTTATTTTCACGTTTGTAAGACTATTTGTAAGTAAATTTGATTTTATGGGTCTATTTATTGGGTTTATTTTTCGGTCAAAATAAGCGCGGACGTGGCAGGCCCAGACGGAGATGGCGGGACGACTTAGGGCCTCTTGCACCATTCCATTAACCCGGGGTTAACCAGTTAAACCTGGACTTGCCATGGTTACCCATACAATTTGACATTAATTTAACGGTTTAACCGCTTAACCCCGGGTTAGTGGGATGGTGTAAGTGGGCCTTAGACGCCTTCATTAATAACTGGCCGGAAAAAGCTCAACAACGGGAGTCGTAGAAATCAAGGGGAGAGGCCTTTGCCCAACAGTGGGACACTAAAACAGGGTATTAACCTCTAGCCGCCCAGAGACCTATAAAAAGGTCTCCTGTTCCATTCTAATTTGAACTTTGTGTTGACGAAATAAAATTTCATTTTGCTTGGCAAGGTTTGACGTATGGGCGGCTAGAGGTTAAAAAAATCGGTCGTTGTATGTATCTAAGAAAAACAATATTTCAGTTCGAAGCATCATTCAATGAAATGTAATAAGTATTATACGTATCATAATTAATTCACAATTTACAGTGAAATTGTTTACCACATTCGTAAAAACGAATTTAATAAATCCAAATTAATAGTCACATGTAGCCGCTGCCAAAAAACCGCTCTCATACAATCGAATTTACGCTCTCATTTTAAACAACATGCCTAATTAGCGTAAAACCTCACTGTATATTAAATATATATTATAAATCGAGTTGACAGAATCATCTATTGGTCATTATGTCAAGCACTGGGACGTTTATTTTACTGAATTAAACCTAAACCTGGAGCCAATATTTTATTTGTAGGTTTTTTACTTTTTAGGTACTTTTAGTTAATTAGTTTAATTCTTTTTTTTGTCTATATTATTTTGCTTATATTTAAGTTTAGTTTTTAATTAGTTTTATGTTTAGGTTATGTAGTGCATTTTTAACTATTTGCCTAATAAATTACTACACTTTATATAAAAATAAAATATATATATTAAGAACGGGTCATTCACGTATTTTAAGTCGAAAACGCTCGACATGTTTCACTCCACATGTCGACATGTCGTTAATATATTTATTATGTTTGATTGTCACGATAGTTTTGTTATTAAAACCTCACTGTATAATGTTTCTTCAGACAAACATAATATGTCTGATATAAATTTTATTGATTATACAACAGCAAAAATTAAAAAAAAAAAACACTAGGAATAAGAATGTAGTAACATTCTTATTAGAATAATAATTATCTTATTCAATGAGACTAATTCTGAGCAGACTGTTTAAGATGTAGACCCAAAACGGGATTTAAACTCCAAGTAACATTATAAAATAAAAGTTCTACATTATAAAAGAAAATTAAAAAAAAGCATGAGATATATACTTACCAACCAATACTTAAAACCAACAAACATGTGCTCATACTATTTTCCTGAATAAAATAACTAATAATAAAACCAACGTTTATTTTAAATTTAATGAAAATTAATGATTAGTATTATTTGAAAAAATCTGACGATAATTCACAGCGCGCTCAATAATTAGTTCGGCAACTCGCCACTAGATGGCGCCACGCGTCCACAACTCGACCAAGCCAAACCTGTCACGGTATGTACGGGTATAGTAAGATTTTAATTATGCAGGTAAAGAACTGGTTATCAAAGTGTTTAAGTGGTTTCAACGCTAGATGTGTTGGTTATTATGATTTTTATACTTTATTGATAGACGCTGGCTTATTTAGGTAAGTTAAAGATTTTGTTTATGTTATGAGTTAATTGTCTTAGGCCCACTTGCACCATTCCACTAACCCGCGGTTAAATTATTAACCTAGTGTCAAATTTTATTGTATGGCTGACCATGGCAACTCCTGGTTTAACCGGTTATTAACCCCGGGTTAGCGGAATGGTGCCACTGCTGCAAGTGGGCCTTAAAGATTTAGGTTTAATTCAGTAAAATACACGTCCCAGTGTTTGACATAATGACTAATAGATGATTGACTCAACGCTGACAACTTCATTACTTTTAGAGCACTCCTGCAATCACTGAGCCTTGCCCGTAACTCCAACCTCTGAACATCTTCAAGTGAAATAATATATGATATGTCTCGGGCTAGGCATATCGTATAATTAAAAGATTAAACGAACTTACCTGTAAGTGAAGTTCTATCTGTATTATACGATATGCCTTTTTTTTTTATTTTTTTATTTTTTTTTTTTATTTATTTTTTTTTTTTTTTTACGTGGAGTAATGCATTTAGGCATTCCGCCTAGCCGGGGAACTAGGACGGATATGTCGGACTCGTGGCCAAGGGGCCAAATACCGACTAAACCCTCCACGGTATGCCCGTCTCGCAGCAATAGTGACGGTGAACACGGAATCGCAGAGCATTCTACCGCGAACACCGCCTGCTGCCGACAGCCGAGGCTGTCCCCTCCTTGGACCCGAAGGCCCTGGAGCCGAAGCTCCCCCTCTCGAAGGTAGTATGCAGGGCGACACCACACACTGATCCCTCATGACAACCTCCACGCCGGGAGGAGATGGAAAAACCCCGGGTTCCACCTCCTCAGGTTGTCTTAGCGATTTTTTATAGAGGTGGTCATCCTCGTGGCCACCATGCCGGCGCCGGCCAGCAGTGGCAACCCCCCCGGCCGTCATCATAGGCCCTCTGCCTAGACGGTTACGGGGACCGCAGTTTTATACAGGTCAGCGGCATTCCTGTGCCCTCACGCGCCCAAAGGCGCCCGGCCCGAAGGCCCCATCCGCGACCGTAGCCGCCCGGCCCGAAGGCCCCCTCCAGCACACACTCGGGTGAACTCTCCCTAATTGAGAGGACACCCTGTGCGGAACCCCCTCAACCCCCCCACGACAGGACATTGGCAGCACCGGTAAGGAATCACTTGAAAATCAAGAGATTATTTACCGTTGCCCCCGGGGTGCACCGTCCAAGAACCCTTCCCTTACCCCCGGATCAATTAGATCAAGAGGAATGAGAAGGGACCTGGCGCTCTGGGAGGTTTCCTGTCCGTAGCACCCCATTATACGATATGCCTAGCCCGAGACAGGAGGCACCCTCCCTCCCTGTACATTCCTGACAGTAATGTTTTCCCATTTATTGGAAGTTGGAGTTCACAGGCAAGGCTCAGTGATTGCAGGAGTGCTCTAAAAGTCAACTGTCAACTCAATTTATAATTACCATGATAATAAGTCTAACCCTTTACGGTCCAAATAAAAAAAAAAGAATTACTACTCGATTTTTTTTGCTGACTGAACAGAAAGGCGCACTTATCCCAGTAAGAGATCTCCTCCTAAAGTCATCATCATATCAGGCAGAGGACGTCCACTGCTGAACATAGGCCATAAGCTTCCTAAAGTACCTATCTGTAATATTGTATAAGTAGCTCTAAGTACCAATGCAAAATTAAAACTACACAATAATATCGTTTTAAACCCCTTATTACATTCAAATACTTGACAAACTTCAAAACAAGCCTCTTAATCGGTTAAAATTTAACATTCACCAAACAACATAATGGCCTCTTCACATCTGATATTGTATTTCTCGGTAGAAGCCACTTAACGCATTTGCGACCTTATTCGGAGGGCTTAAGAGTCAAGAAGCGGGTAATATTCCGACGGGTTGGCGACTACAGGGGAGGGTTTGTTGGTAGAAACCAATATTACTGACTATTGTGTGTTAGAACTGCGCGAACCATTAAAAAAAAATTTCCCATACAAGAATCGAAAAAAAACCGGGCAAGTGCGAGTCGGACTCGCGCACGAAGGGATCCGTACCATAATGCAAAAAAGGCAAAAAAAACGGTCACCCATCCAAGTACTCTGACCCCGCCCGACGTTGCTTAACTTTGGTCAAAAATCACGTTTGTTGTATGGGAGCCCCACTTAAATCTATATTTTATTCTGTTTTTAGTATTTGCTGTTATAGCGGCAACAGAAATACATCATCTGTGAAAATTTCAACTGTCTAGCTATCACCGTTCGTGAGATACAGCCTGGTAACAGACGGACGGACGGACAGGGACAGCAGAGTCTTAAATAGGGTCCCGTTTTACCCTTTGGGTACGGAATCCTAAAAAAAAATTCTTCCCAAACAAGAATCGAAAAAAAGAATTAAAAACTCTTTGTCCTATTCATAGAGAAAACACTAGAATAAGCGATGTTTTCACTATAGGTAGTTCGTTTTTTTTAGCATTAGAAAGAACTTGCAAGAAGGTAAGCGATCTTGGCATGTCTTTTAATTAAAAACGCTTTTTAAAAATCAAAAACTATTACTTATGAAAGCAGAAGAATATAAATGATCGTATTAGATTCATAATTGTTACATATTTGCCGTAACTTATTTTTAAAATGTGTTTTTCAATTAAAAGACACATCAAGATTGTTTACCTTATTTCTAATGCTAAAAAAAACGAAGTATAGAATAAGCGATGTTTTTCACTAAACCCTTTCCAGCGGCGGTATCATGGACGCATTCTTGTAATTGTGTAGATGTATTATCCGTTGGTGATCCTTAAATAATAAAAAAATCTTATCACTTGTCATGTCATGGTTCACTTTCGCACTTACATACTTGTTACGACTTGACAGGCATGATGACAGATGATATAAAACCGACCATCTTAGCCCTACAGGACAGATTATCATAATTAAAGTGGGAAGAAGATGAAACATTTTGTTAGACTGCCGTATTCGAACTTCAAGATATTCACAAGAGACTACACGTACTAGATCCATTCTAGATACGTTATAGTTTAGATATAAACTAGTTCTCTTTTGCAGCGCAATTCGGGCAACCAATGTCACTTTTAAGTTAGATAGAGTAAGATATAGATGTGAATTGAATCTCTAAGAATATGAATCAGGATATGAATCCTGAGGAAATCGTTCAAGAGTATCTCCAGAATCGCGCAAATGTCAAATTTGGCAGGTTAGATCTTAAGCATCTCGTTATCGTATCTTGGTAATGTCTAAAAGATATCTAATATATGTCTATTACAACATCCGAATCGGGCCCCTAGTTCTATTATGCCCAAATATTCCCGTTGTTCATTGGTCGCTTTGCAACCTTCGCTTGTCGCTTTTGTACCGCTAGTGTAAATTTCAGTCGATAGCGTGACGTGACGTACGCGTTAGCGCCATTTTGTATGTGATTTTGAGTATACAAAACTTATCGCTTGGCGCGCTGTTTAAAATCCCATACAAAAATAGACATAACGCAAACGCGAACGCTCGTCACGCTATCGAATGAAATTTACTCTTCTTCTTCCTCGATTCCTCGTGACTGAGGGTCGCTACCACATGAGGTCGTTATTTTGTGCACCAAGGCTCTCCATTCTGCACGATTTTCTGCTTTCCTAATAATAGGCGCCTGTGTAGATCCCTGGCAGGCCTTCTTTACAGTGTCCACCCAGCGGGTTGGTGGATGTCTACTACCCCGTCTCTCATCCACCATGCCAACCATAATGCGCTTTTCAAAGTTGTCCGACTCCCGTCTGGCCACGTGTCCAAACTCCAAAGTAATTAAGACTGCATCGAGCAAAATCAGCGAAAAAGGCAGTCACCGTTTAGTCGCTAGCGTTCACATCTCTTGATAAAAAAAATTATAATAAATGTCATTATTATCCCAAAGAGTGTGTTTACAACGAATCACCCTTGAAAATCTGAAATATTTTACAATATAATAAATACACTTATGCAAAGTTGTACCTAAAACGAGATGAACGAGTGTCAGCGTTTAGTAAAATTTGTATAAAAAAATCGATGCTCATGCTATAAAATCGAGTGATTTCGAAAGCCAGATAACTGGACTACAACGAATCAGGCTTTTCCTATTTTTCCTCTTAAAGGCTACAAAGAAATTCAATCGTAAACGTAAACTTTCGTAAAATTTCCATACATCCGCCATATCTGTCAAATTCTCCTTTCAATCAGATGCCCGCTGGGCTTGGTTCAAAGCGGACGCGTACCAGGATCTCCCAGTTTGACAGTTTGAAATTCATATCCGTATACGAATGATGATACCAGTGAAAAACTGTGTTCAAAATAAATAGGGTAAATAAATAACGTCACACGGAGATCTAGAGTCATTAAAATTTCGACATCTTTTTATTCACAAGTCATAATACTTAAAAAATATAACAAATTATTTAATAAAATATATGAATACAACCAAATCAGTGTAATTAGCTTCTTCCTAATTCACTTAAAATGAAAAAAGTTTGAAGATTTGTTATTTCTTATTGGAATAAATTTTCATTGTGCTGGTATTCATGTTACGTCATTTTAAAAACATATATAATATTTGTTCCTGAGTTATGGATGTTTTCTATGCATTTAAGTATTTATATATATGTGTATATTATATATATCGTCGCGTCGTCTAGTGCCCACAACACAAGCCTTATTGAGCTTACTGTGGGACTAGGTCGATCTGTGTAAAATTGTCCTATAATATTTATTTATTTATTTATTTATTTATATATGACATAATGTCAATATACTAGATAAACAATTTATCAACAAAATTCTTCACATTTTAGCCTAAGCAATATAAATTATTAAAATTTTATTTATGAAGACGGAGCAATGTTGTTCACATAATTTCAGCAATAAAATACCTATGACATGACATGAACAAACAAGGAAAGCTATATATAAAAAGTGTTTTTTCTCTGTCTTCTCACAAAGGAAAGTTTGACAGTTTTAATTCCTCAAAGGAGGTCAGTAGTTAACACTAAACTCGAAACAGCAGCTTTAAAAAAACATTAGGGGTCACTGACCTGTCCCAGTAAATTGAGGTAGTGTGCGTGAGCTGCGTTTGTGCGTGAAATGGGGTAATTTGACAGAATCTGAAAATTTACCCTCCTCTACGCCCTCTTAAGGCAGGCAGGAAATTTACTCTGGGGGTTCAGTTTATTGGTCGCTTTGCCACCCTCGCTCGTCGCTTAATCTGTAAGCATTGGGAATACTCAAGGGCTCTCAAGTATTGCCGCAACTACAATAGTAAGTGAAGTGACAAGGTAGGCTCATAAGTGCCATTGATAATACTTCAACATCTGCTCGTGTTTAATGCGATTCGATTTGATATTATCAAGTGTTTAATGAATATATAATGTTGTTTGCCAAATCACAGAATAAATAATAGTACTAGGTGCAGAAGACTCACTCTCTAACAAACGCGTCTGTTACGATCAGCACAAATAATGGTGACAGCGCTACGCACGGCTTATGGCTAGCCACCAAAATTGGTGTGGAACGGATGTACTTTTAGCTACCTGTAGCAAAGCGACGAAATCGCGGAGTGAGACACTCCTGGGTGCCGATTTTTTAATTTCGATCGCTCGATATCGTCACTCGAAAGTCGGTGGAAAACGGCGAAATGCAAATTTTTGAAATACTAGCGATCGAAATTTGGAATCTAGTGGTATTAACCACTCGATTTCAATTCTATTAGTAGAATTTAAGTGCCTCGTATTGGAGATAATATTTAACGAAATACCCGAAGTCGAGTAGTCGAAATTCAAAAATCGGCCCCCTGGCCAAGTTTTTTGACGTGAAACGTCTTTAAAAAGCCGTAGTAGAGGTGCCGGACCAAAAACCAAGTGTAACGAAAAGTGTTATGGCGCGGCGGCTTATATCTCAGAAACTATAATACCTACAAACATAGTTTTGATATAGATATATAGAAGAAAGTAGCCATTACTCGGAACAGCACGTGCCGCTGACATAAATGGCGCTGATTCTGCGCTAGACACGACGTATTCGGAGCAAAAATGACCCCTATTTTCAGTGTTCATTTAGTAATGACTCATCAGCCCATTAACCGATTTCGGTAAAATTGGTGCCATTTGATAGATCTTATTTTATTTTAATGAAATATGAGTAAAATAAAGTACGTGGAATTATAATAAGCTGCTAAAACATAAAAATGTGACAGTTTTTACAGAATTTTTATCACTGCTCTTGTTTGAGGCCACCGTGTGCGAAAAATAGGGCGCAAAACTGACAAAATATACCTGAAATAGTAATATAAAGCAATAACGGTTCTTTTAATACCACATTCACCGTAGTAATACATGCTCATCTCCTCAAATAATGCATTAGCATCTAAGGCGGCGCGGCGGCGCGAGTTACTTTGATAGAACACATATAACGTATGACGGCTGCTTGACAATCCCGAGTTCCTAATGCTAGTTAGTATATAGTAATCTTAGTTAGGTACTTTCTGATGTAATGGGTAAAACATAATTTAGAAAAGGTCACTTCTGTGGACAATAGGTACTATAAAAGGTAACGACTGTGGTTCATATATATCCCGTTTTTCTCATTTGAGTCTCAAGTATTGAATGAAATATTCTGCCTGTAAAGGTGCTGCGTAAAAAAATGCTTTTAGATTCCCTTAAATGCGATGGCTACAGGAAAGACACGAACGAGTTTGCTATAAAACGTGTATTACCCGTATAAAATATCTATTCTCGTAATTTTGGTGTGTTATTTACAAAAAAAATTGTACCTAATCGTTACATTCATTACTCCAAAATGAAATGATCATTTAATTATTTAAATAGGTGTTACGCTGTAATTAATTATTTTAAAATTACCCATTAAATGCTGCATTCAAGTTCATCTAGATACAGTGAATCATTATGACCCCAAATAATCTTTACAGATAAAATTTAGATATTATCCAAGATTATTATAATACATCACGCATTCGCGAGATGTGCGACTTCGGTATTCAAACACGAAGCAATAGTACAAGAGTCTAACTAAATGCGAAGGTCGAAGGCTGCGCTCTACGTAAGGCCGAAGGCAAGAAGTGTCCAGGATGTCAGTGCTTTAACACAGAACAATATTACAAGTGTCTAAATGCGAAGGCCGAAGGCCGAGCTCCGCGTAGGGCCGAAGGCCCGAAGCGTCCAGTCTGTCAGTTCTGTGTTTAACCACTAACATCCTGGACGCTTCGGCCTTCGCATTTAGACACTTGTACTATTGTTCTGTGTTATAGCACTTAAATCCTGGACGCTTCGGGCCTTCGGCCCTACGCGGAGCTCGGCCTTCGGCCTTCGCATTTAGACACGTACTACGTGCTAAGACACGTGCTAAAGCACTGATGTCCTGCACGCTTCGGGCCTTCGGTCCTACGCGGAGCTCGGCCTTCGCATTTAGACACTTGTACTATTGTTCTATGTTAAAGCACTTAAATCCTGGACGCTTCGGGCCTTCGGCCCTACGCGGAGCTCGGCCTTCGGCCTTTGCATTTAGACACTTGTACTATTGTTCTGTGTTAAAGCACTAACATCCTGGACGCTTCGGGCCTTCGGCCTTCACATTTAGACACTTGTATTATTGTTCTGTGCTAAAACACTGATGTCCTGGACGCTTCGGGCCTTCGGCCCTACGCGGAGCTCGGCCTTCGGCCTTCGCATTTAGACACTTGTACTATTGTTCTGTGTTAAAGCACTAACATTCTGGACGCTTCGGGCCTTCAGCCCTACGCGGAGCTCGGCCTTCGGCCTTCGCATTTAGACACTTGTACTATTGTTCTGTGTTATAGCACTTAAATCCTGGACGCTTCGGGCCTTCGGCCCTACGCGGAGCTCGGCCTTCGGCCTTCGCATTTAGACACTTGTACTATTGTTCTGTGTTATAGCACTTAAATCCTGGACGCTAATGTCCTGCACGCTTTGGGCCTTCGGTCCTACGCGGAGCTCGGCCTTCGCATTTAGACACTTGTACTATTGTTCTATGTTAAAGCACTTAAATCCTGGACGCTTCGGGCCTTCGGCCCTACGCGGAGCTCGGCCTTCGGCCTTTGCATTTAGACACTTGTACTATTGTTCTGTGTTAAAGCACTAACATCCTGGACGCTTCGGGCCTTCGGCCTTCACATTTAGACACTTGTATTATTGTTCTGTGCTAAAACACTGATGTCCTGGACGCTTCGGGCCTTCGGCCCTACGCGGAGCTCGGCCTTCGGCCTTCGCATTTAGACACTTGTACTATTGTTTTGTGTTATAGTACTTAAATCCTGGACGCTTCGGGCCTTCGGCCCTACGCGGAGCTCGGCCTTCGGCCTTCGCGTTTAGACACTTGTACTATTGTTCTGTGTTAAAGCACTAACATTCTGGACGCTTCGGGCCTTCAGCCCTACGCGGAGCTCGGCCTTCGGCCTTCGCATTTAGACACTTGTACTATTGTTCTGTGTTATAGCACTTAAATCCTGGACGCTTCGGGCCTTCGGCCCTACGCGGAGCTCGGCCTTCGGCCTTCGCATTTAGACACTTGTACTATTGTTCTGTGTTATAGCACTTAAATCCTGGACACTGATGTCCTGCACGCTTCGGGCCTTCGGTCCTACGCGGAGCTCGGCCTTCGCAATTAGACACTTGTACTATTGTTCTATGTTAAAGCACTTAAATCCTGGACGCTTCGGGCCTTCGGCCCTACGCGGAGCTCGGCCTTCGGCCTTTGCATTTAGACACTTGTACTATTGTTCTGTGTTAAAGCACTAACATCCTGGACGCTTCGGGCCTTCGGCCTTCACATTTAGACACTTGTATTATTGTTCTGTGCTAAAACACTGATGTCCTGGACGCTTCGGGCCTTCGGCCCTACGCGGAGCTCGGCCTTCGGCCTTCGCATTTAGACACTTGTACTATTGTTTTGTGTTATAGTGCTTAAATCCTGGACGCTTCGGGCCTTCGGTCCTACGCGGAGCTCGGCCTTCGGCCTTCGCATTTAGACACTTTTACTATTGTTCTGTGTTATAGCACTTAAATCCTGGACGCTTCGGGCCTTCGGCCCTACGCGGAGCTCGGCCTTCGGCCTTCGCAGTTAGACACTTGTACTATTGTTCTGTGTTAAAGCACTAACATTCTGGACGCTTCGGGCCTTCGGCCCTACGCGGAGCTCGGCCTTCGGCCTTCGCATTTAGACACTATTACTATTTTTCTGTGCTAAAGCACTGACATCTTGAACGCTTCGGGCCTTCGGCCCTACGCGGAGCTCGGCCTTCGGCCTTCGCATTTAGACACTTGTACTATTGTTCTGTGTTATAGTACTTAAATCCTGGACGCTTCGGGCCTTCGGCCCTACGCGGAGCTCGGCCTTCGGCCTTCGCGTTTAGACACTTGTACTATTGTTCTGTGTTAAAGCACTAACATTCTGGACGCTTCGGGCCTTCAGCCCTACGCGGAGCTCGGCCTTCGGCCTTCGCATTTAGACACTTGTACTATTGTTCTGTGTTATAGCACTTAAATCCTGGACGCTTCGGGCCTTCGGCCCTACGCGGAGCTCGGCCTTCGGCCTTCGCATTTAGACACTTGTATTATTGTTCTGTGCTAAAACACTGATATCCTGGACGCTTCGGGCCTTCGGCCCTACGCGGAGCTCGGCCTTCGGCCTTCGCATTTAGACACTTGTACTATTGTTTTGTGTTATAGTACTTAAATCCTGGACGCTTCTGGCCTTCGGCCCTACGCGGAGCTCGGCCTTCGGCCTTCGCATTTAGACACTTTTACTATTTTTCTGTGCTAAAGCACTGACATCTTGGACGCTTCGGGCCTTCGGCCCTACGCGGAGCTCGGCCTTCGGCCTTCGCATTTAGACACTTTTACTATTGTTCTGTGTTATAGCACTTAAATCCTGGACGCTTCGGGCCTTTGGCCCTACGCGGAGCTCGGCCTTCGGCCTTCGCATTTAAACACTTGTACTATTTTCTTTGTTAAAGCACTAACATTCTAGACGCTTCGGGCCTTCGGCCCTACGCGGAGCTCGGCCTTCGGCCTTCGCATTTAGACACTTTTACTATTTTTCTGTGCTAAAGCACTGACATCTTGGACGCTTCGGGCCTTCGGCCCTACGCGGAGCTCGGCCTTCGGCCTTCGCATTTAGACACTTGTACTATTGTTCTGTGTTATAGCACTTAAATCCTGGACGCTTCGGGCCTTCGGCCCTACGCGGAGCTCGGCCTTCGGCCTTCGCATTTAGACACTTTTACTATTGTTCAATGTTAAAGCACTTAAATCCTGGACGCTTCGGGCCTTCGGCCCTACGCGGAGCTCGGCCTTCGGCCTTCGCATTGGCGGTCTACACCACGTTTCACGTCAGCCATAGCGGCTGTGTCCCTGATACAGCCTCTCTCATTTTTTAACTTGTTTGCGATTTATAGAATGATTATCTGGGAGGCCGAGCTTTGCTCGGAAAACATAAAAAACCTCAAAAATGTGCGTTTTTCCAGAGATAAAACCCAGCTAGATCGATTTATCGAAAACTTCCATGTAGCAAATTTCATCGAAATCGTTAATTAAATTTATCTGACTATCTATCTAATCTATTTTATACCCTTAAATGAGCAATTCTTGATTATTTATAGGTACATATATTTCAGGGATCTCGGAAACGATTGTAACGATTTCGCTGAAATTTGGTATGTGGGGCTTTCGGGGGCGAAAAATCGATCTAGATCTCTAGGAAAACGCGCATTTGTGAGTTTTTATATGTTCCTAGATATTGTCTCTACCTACTTAATTTTCGAAAAAGTGGCAATTTTTGTTTCTCCGCTAGTATGAAATGGCATGAAATTAAAACATTTATTTTCAGGCAACTATTGACCCATAGATAAATATGTTAAAACTAGCATACCTAATAGTATGACCTAGGCATACCTATATGACATATAGGTCTTGCGTCCCACGGCTATAGAACCACCAAAACTTCTGCATCTTAATAATAATCAATTTACTCCCCTCTTCCTGATCCTACCTTATGAGGTCAAATGAAGATCTCTCATTCGTCATCCAAAACTATACCTTAACCTGTTTTAAATAAAACTCAAATTACAATGTCACATCTCCCACAGTTACTTTAAAAAGGTCATAAGTGTTTGATTATTTATCAATCGAATTTGAATTCTAGATGAAGGTGGGTTAGGTTGAATTTTGCTTGGGAGTTAGTGCGAGTCGAGTGCATTGGAATAAGGAGGAAGACTCAATTACTGGCAATTTGGTTGGTTAGTGGTTGGATTTTTGGAGCGTAGTGGCGAATATTCTTAGCGATAGATACGAGGGAATGAAAACGGGTTATTTTGTATGGAAATTCCTATGAGTAGAGGTATCGGCATGGTGAAATGAAGTAACTCATACAACTGTCATGTAATGGCAGTGAGATTTTGAAATTAGTGCTCTTAAAATATTGAATGCGATACGATACGACCAGTCGTTGTACCAATTTTAGAGGGCTTAGTCTTACCACTGAAATCAAATGAAGTTCCAAATTATAATAAGTACTCACATACAAATTCACATATTTTAAACAGACAGTCAATAACGGAGGAATTGTCAAACGAAGCTCAGAGACGCTCCCAAATACCAGACCCTAAAATTAACCGACTTTGAAAGCTTGTCAAATAGACCACTAATACGTTTTGAAGTGTATTTGGGGCATGCGATCATTTCATTGTATAGGTAACTAAACTATAAAGGATGTTCTCTGCCCAGTACCGTCTTTACCATAAGGGCACACGGGGCCCGTGCCGTGCCCAAGGCCCTCATCCTCAGGGGTCTCCGAAATCAGACAGTAACAGTATATTTGATTACCCATAATAAATAGAAAGTCATAGAAAAACGTTAGTTCAATTTTGCTTTCTTTACTTTCCAAAAGGGCCCAATAGTTATTTGTACAACAAGAGATCAAAGTTTGATATTTCTTTGAGTGCTTATTTTGAGTCCCGTGCAAGCGAAAGATTCTATAATAGAGCGTAGCGAGTGAATCTAATTTAGAATCTTGAGCGTAGTAAGGGATTCAAAAGCGCACGAGATGCAAATAACTTTGATCTCGTGTAGTGCACAAAATTTTTCACCCTAAGCAGTGAGAACATACCTAGAGGGACAGAGATAATAGAACCCAAGTATATCGAACTTGTATTAGACCCCGCATGTTGAAATGACATTTGACTATAAAAGTCACTTGAATGACATTTTGTCTCACTCAGTGAGCAAAATGCGATTTTGCTCACTCATACTGTGTCACGAAGTGAGCAAAATGCGATTTTGCTCACTGAGTGAGACAAAATGACTCAGTGAGCAAAATCGCATTTTGCTCACTGTTTTTAAGAAGCAAAGTACCCTTGTTCGAGCTGCTGAGGTGAAAAAATTATTATTTCCCAAGGGTCCCAGCAAAGTTTAAGACGGCCCTGTCCTGCCTTTTCAGCGAAGTATTTTTGTCCGAATTTCATTTACCAACTAACTTTCAACCAAGTTTCCTACTAGGCGCTCAAAAGTTGTCTGGAAGAGATTGTTTCTTAGCGATAGGACCGCCTGTTGTTACCTAGCTTTTAACTGAAGATTATCAGCCGTTTCCCAAAATGTTGTAAGGCATTTTTGGCTTAACTTTGTAGTTAGTTACGATTTACTAAAAGAAGTAAACTATATTCAGATGGTAGCTTTAATCTGTATCTATAGCTATTTAAAAAAGAGTAAACAAAATCTACTCTCAAATGGCTTCTTAAGCCAGTTGAGGGTAAATGAAAACATTACATGATCAAATAATGTAATGTAAAGTCAGGTCGTTCAGTGAAATATCCAGGTGGTTTTGTATTTGGTTGGTTAATCAATAAATGTTATAACTACCCGAAAATTTACAAATTATTTGTTTACTACTTTTAAGTACATACAGAATATAGGTACGATTTTTCCATCCTGTATATGATTTTTTGCTTGGCAACAGTATGGTTATAGTTATGAACGGGTGACGTATAATGCTACAATGGATGTCCGTGTGTTTGTTTGTGTGCCATAATCCATACAGCGAAATTATAAGCGTGAACTGACAAAGGGTATGTACAGTTGTGTATAAAAGCTATAAATGTATTTAATAATTTTTTCATCGAAACAAGTATTATTGAATTTGCAATTTGAAAAGGCAATAATAATGATTGTTACTGAATTGTATGTCGAATTCGAATGTACCTATGTGACACTTAGTACACTCGAAAGTTTTCATTTATAAATGACTCATATGGGTGGGTTATAAATTAATTCTTTCGACCGTACATTCCATCCAACATTATGTCAACTACTTTTTTAAGAAGTGTAACTAAACATATTACAGTAAAATAAGTATCATTTAATTTCGAGTAAACTGGTTGTTTTATAGTGTTTTAATAACTTTATAAACAACGAATGCTTAAACTGTGGTTTAAATAATAAGCCTAGCTTTTCCTAGAGGTTTGTGCTATCGAGGCTCCACAGTAGTATGGAAATTTTTACATTCGTTAAATAGATGCTGACACTTTCGTGCACGACTGTACTGCACACAATACACACAGCTCGAGTGCACATCGATTGTGCTCGTGTATTATTGGCTACCTGTTGTATGCTGTGTTAGATGCCTTTGGGAACTAGAATACAGGGGTCCCGTATACCTATATTGTGTGTATCTAAATAGTGTCCTACTCTATGGTTTCAGAGGACTTCACGACTCTATCATAGAGTCTATGGTGTGGAATGAACTCACTGCCGAGGTTATCTCGAATATGGGACTCTTAAATAAGTAAATAAATAAATTAATAAAGGACCAAATTTTATTAAAAACCTTTAGAATAAAACAGATTAAACATACAAATTATAAACTAAAATAAACCTAAGAATGAGTAAAACTAACTTAACAAATAAAATATTGCCCCCCACTCTGATTGTCTCCCGGACCAAATGTGCCATAAATACTGGCGGCATTACCCCGCTGGATGGCCAGTGATATTTGTTGGACAAGGAAAGAACCAGAGCGAGGGTCGCAGCCCCTATCCCTTAAACGACGCCCTATATCCTTAATAAAGGCTTTGGCCTCGGCACACCAAGGTCCCGCCGTCTCGACGGCAACCGGGACAAAGTCGTACACTTGTTCAAGGTTCGCGTACTTGCTGTGCTTCAACCTAGCAGCAGTTTCAGCCGCTGCACCTGCCTTGTTCACCATGCGCGTGAGATGAGTGGGTGCAAAAGTACTCACTTACTCATTAATAAATAAATATTATAGGACAATTTTACACAGATCGGCCTAGTCCCACAGTAAGCTCAATAAAGCTTGTATTCTCTCACACACAGGAAATTCTTCAAATAGGAGTCAACACTCAACAGGTTTTTAGGGTTCCGTACCCAAAGGGTAAAACGGGACCCTATTACTAAGACTTCGCTGTCCGTCCGTCCGTCTGTCCGTCTGTCTGTCACCAGGCTGTATCTCACGAACCGTGATAGCTAGACAGTTGAAATTTTCACAGATGACGTATTTCTGTTGCCGCTATAACAACAAATACTGAAAACAGAATAAAATAAAGATTTAAATGGGGCTCCCATACAACAAACGTGATTTTTGACCAAAGTTAAGCAACGTCGGGAGGGGTCATAACTTGGATGGGTGACCGTTTTTTATTTTGCTTTTTTTTGTTTTTTTTTACATTATGGTACGGAACCCTTCGTGCGCGAGTCCGACTCGCACTTGCCCGGTTTTTACCTTAAATCTGGAGTTGCACGAGTCCATAGGCTACTATGCCCGCTTATTATCAGGCTTGGTGTATGCTTGTTTGCAATCAACGTGGTTATATCAATATAAAAGAAAAGGTATCTATTATGACATCCCCATGTCCCATTTCTGGGCTTGGCTATACCTATAACTAGTAAGTTAGACCTAGGCTTTTAGGCATACCTATAAATTATTTAACAATGTGAAATCTTCACCTCTTCAGTGTATAATAATAATAATAATACATATAGCCTTTATTTCTGACATAGTAAACTTAATCTATATACATGTTTTTAAATTGTGTTTTTAACTGGATGTTTCCTTGTCAGTTTGCCTTCTGGCAAAGGCCTCCCCTAGAATTGCCAGTCTTCTGTCCCTGGCTTGATTCAGGTTAGATTCTTGTTTTGCATTCTAGAGTTGCTTTATATAAATATTTATTGTTTTAACTGGTTTTTTATTAAGTTAGTTTTGTTTTACATTTCGTTTTTATATTTCGGTATTTTTCGGTATTTTTGCATTTCGGTTTACTTTTTCTAGGTCCAACTTATTGACCATTGGTCCAACTTTGTCTTCAGTGTATATTTAAGCAATTATTTATTACATTTATATTATTGTACAACAGGACCCCTAGTGTAAATTTAATTCTATAGCGTGACGTGAAGTACGCGTGTGCGTTAAGTGTAGGTAGGTAATTTTGTATGGGTTGAGTTTCCACAACGTCCCGCTTGGCGCGCTGTTCAAAATCCCATACAGAAATAGACATAGGTATCGCGAACGATATCGCTATCGAATGAAATTTACACTATAGGAGTTCAGGTAGTAAAACTATCAGTATTCAGTATATCCGATAAGATTCACATTTGTATTTTGTGTAATTCGATACTCCACAAAAGCCACTCGACCTTTTTTCCATTCTGGAATGAATGAATGAATCCATTCACAAGAACTATTTGACCGAACGTGCGGAATATTTGTGTGTAAGCAAAGAGGATGCGAATTTAATGTTTACATTTTATTGATCAGGTAAAGTATAGATGGTCAATCAAATCTTGTCAGTAGAAAAAGGCGCGAAGTTAAAATTTTCTATGAGACGATATCCCTTCGCACCTACATTTTTCAAAGCCGCCTTTTTCTACTGACAAGATCTGCTTGATTAATTTTAGTAGAAAACTTCTTTAAATATATAAATTTATATAGGTAAAGCCTGACAAGGAATATAATGATCACGCACCATGTTGTAGAATTTCACTGGAACTAATGTTTTCATACTATACTAGGGTAGTTTAGCCGGTTGTCGGCCAGTTAAGCAAAATTTCGAATTCAAATGTATTTTATGAACAATTATATTCGACCAATCTTTGTCATTTTGTGATTTTTAGACTAAAAATATAATACACTTACCATGTTTGTATCAAAAACCGTTATTAATTACAACGTTTTGTTTATATAATTAAAAATATGAAAAAGTAGCAATTTAGCTGGTTTTCGGACACTTTTTTTGGTTCTCGGCCGCTTGTTAACTAGTTGTCGGCCACTGTTGTTTATGTTTTTAAATGACTCTTATTTCACTATCAATAGGAATTATTTTTGCAGAAAACAACAAATATTCAATGGTACAATGTATTACATTAAGGAACGTTAATAGGAACTTTTATGGTACCCACATCTCGTAAAGAGTTTTCCAAAACATACTCAAAATATTAAAATTTTGTAGCCTAACTAGCAGCGTGCGTAAGTCCGGAGGTTTTTATGGGTCGGTAACACCCTTGAAGTTACAGACACCCATAGGCTACGGTAATTACTTATCACCAGTAATATTTACCATTCTCTTTTCGGTGAAGGAAAATTTCGTGAAGAAATCGAATTAATTCCAATAAACACATAGGTGGAAGGTCAGATGGCAGTCATTTTCGTAAAAACTAGGCTCCTATGAGTCGTGACAACGCTAGGAAGATCATACGTTACATTAAAATAACGAAAATTCTTCGTCGCTGATAGTCAAAACCTCATCTTCTTTTTGAAGTATCTTGTTAATATAAAAATAGTGTAAAAATTATTTATTTTTCAAGGGCCGAAAACAAAATAAATTTTACTTGTTACTCGGCCGTCATAAGTTAGCTAGGCCGAAAACTAACTTTTTATAATCCTGTTCTTGGCCGCCAAATACAAAAGATTTTAAAGCAGATTTTAACCAATTATTTGTTAATAAACATGCGGCCGAGAACTAACTACATGAATTACTTGGATACAAATAAGTATTATTTGAAATATTTCTTTTGTTGGCTGTCTTTTAATAGGGAAGATAATCAATTAAAAATTAGGTGCCTCAATCCTGTTCTCGACCGGGCGGCCGAGAACTAAATATCTTTGCGAAATTGAATTTAGTTACCCGACCATCAAATTTAATTGACTTATATAAAAAAATTCGTACATTTAAATCATAATAACATAAATTCAACTTATCCACAATGCACATTAACATCAATAATGGTCTCACACCCACGAAAACAATATTTTTACTTACGTTGAAAAAATATTGAGTCACAATTTTTTTTACAAATTTGTCCAACATCCAGACTTGCTAAATTGCTTTGGTGCACTGACGAGCCAATCAAACCGTTATCAAGCTAACAAATTTAGGACATGTCAATGTCAACTTAATTTATCCGACTACCCTCATTTTTTCAATAAATACGGTAAAGATGTCATGTTATTACAGTTTTACTACGTAGTGGCCGAGAACCGGAGGTGGCCGGTAAACAGGCTAAACTACCCTATACCAAAAATGATAGATTGTCGTAGACTTTTAGAATTTGGAGGAAATACGGAGAATCCCGGAATTGGAGCCGATACTGCGGTGCGGATCTAAACAAAATTTATACTCGCAGGTGACTTACCAGTTCGTCCGTCGTCCTTATCCACGATATCCAAAAGCGGTTTAGTAATTATATGTGTATTAGCGGGCGGAGACGTATATTTAAATATTCAACTGCAGGATTCTTGAATTATCCCAAGGAAATCCGTACACGATGCTTGATGCGGCAATTATTTTACAAAAGAATAACAGCGCCCCCTTGACAATGATCATATATTACCGGTCAGACTTTAGGTACTTTGGTTATTTTGCTATGTCCGTCTGTTGTCGGCTCCAAAACTAGATTTTGGTATAATAAACCCATATCTATAGCAGGCGTGGCTCACTCCGCGATTTCGTCGCTTTGCATAAGGTAGCTAAAAGTACGTCCGTTCCACACCAATTTTGGTGGCTAGCCATAAGCCGCGCCTGGCGCTTGCCACCTAGCGGCCATATCTGTCCTGATCGTAACAGACGCGTTTTGTTAGAGAGCGAGTCTTCTGTACCTAGTACTATTATTTATTCTGTGTCTATAGTCAGAAAAATTATTTGCTTAGTTTCGTATGCAGGGGTACGAAATTACTTAGTTATAGTATGTCTAACCAAAATAATTATGATTTAAGACCACACAGAAGTAACAAAAAACCGGGCAAGTGCGAGTCGGACTCGCGCACGAAGGGTTCCGTACCATAATGCAAAAAAAAACAAAAAAAGAGAAAAAAAAACGGTCACCCATCCAAGTACTGACCCCTCCCGACGTTGCTTAACTTTGGTCAAAAATGACGTTTGTTGTATGGGAGCCCCATTTAAATCTTTATTTTATTCTGTTTTTAGTATTTGTTGTTATAGCGGCAACAGAAATACATCATCTGTGAAAATTTCAACTGTCTAGCTATCACGGTTCGTGAGATACAGCCTGGTGACAGACGGACGGACGGACGGACGGACGGACGGACGGACGGACGGACGGACGGACGGACGGACGGACAGCGAAGTCTTAGTAATAGGGTCCCGTTTTACCCTTTGGGTATGGAACCCTAAAAATATATTAAATATTTCAATGACACCAACACAACCTTCCAAAACTATAGTGCTATATTTACTATACATGTTCACATAATTATAGTCTCTATTATTTCATTAATTGATATCAAAATCGCGTGCCAACCGTTTTGGACTTGGGTCCCTCTACATTCGGGTAAAATAATGATTTAATTTTAAAACACCTAACCACGATACGCGAATTTATTTAGATATAGGGACAAAAACAAGAAAACATGGGACCTACAAAACAGTAACATATAAAAATTCTTTGTGTGTGTTTGTATTGTAAGTAAAAATGAAGCCTTGAAGGAACGGCATTCTATAATTTTCCCATTTCTTTAAGTTCATATAATATTTTGACGACCGGTCTGGCCTAGTGGGTAGTGACCCTGCCTGCGAAGCCGATGGTCCTGGGTTCGAATCCCAGTAAGGGCATTTATTTGTATGATGATACAGATATTTGTTCCTGAGTCATGGGTGTTTTCTATGTATTTAAGTATTTGTATATTATATATATCGTTGTCTGAGTGTGAGTACCCACAACACAAGCCTTCTTGAGCTTACTGTGGGACTTAGTCAATCTGTGTGAGAATGTCCTATAATATTTATTTATTTATTTAATATGTATGTATATCTTTTATGGGGTCAAAATTGATGACACACTAAAAATTTAAATGGATATATGGAGTATTTTGTATGGAGGAGTTAATTTATTTATTTAAAAAAATAACTGACGAAACTACGGTAAAAACATATTTCTACAATATTTTTTTACCCCACCAAACGTTCGACGCAATAGCTATATGTAAATTGAATGGGTGTACTTATATTATTCATATTTATAAACTCTGTAGCGTTCACGTCTACTTAAGACGCCATATGCGTTTTTATAACTTTTTTTCTGCAAAATATATGAAGAAAAGTCGCGGGCTAAGCTAATACAGCCACCGGATTTACGCGCTAACCGAAGCGCTTGTCAAAACCTCACTTTTGTTCCTTTACATTTCACACCGGTAACGGTAACGGTAACGGTTTTTTTCTGCAAAATATATCAAGAAAAGTCGCGGGCTAAGCTAGAGTACAGCCACTGGATTTACGCGCTAACCGAAGCGCTTGTCAAAACTGCAGTTTTGTTCCTTTACACTTCACACCTCACAATTTACACATATTGAATGTGTGGAAAAAGCGACCTTGCCGGTTCGCTCCTCTTGACACTTTGTATATCCTCTAGCCCATACGTCAAACCTTGCCAAGCAAAATGAAATTTTATTTTGTCAACACAAAGTTCAAATTAGAATGAAATAGGAGACCTTATATAGGTCTCTGGGCGGATAGAGAAAAGAATAGAGAATGAAATTATATCTAAAGGTTGTGGTGTAATATATAATTAGTAAGTACGTAAGCATTGTATTTAAAACATGTATTTTGCCTAATGAAATCAGAAATCAGAATATTTATCCTTATGGAAGCTGTTGTTGGATTGACGCCATCCGTACATGGCGACCCTGCCAGGAATTTGAAAAATCGTACCGCTTTTTTCGCTCAAAATACGGATGCCAAAATATTTAATTAGCAATAATAGGGATTGTATCTATTCTGAAACGCACTTTAAAAATATGTAACAGTTTATAAAAAAAAAACAGCGCGCCAAGCGGGACATTTTGGAACTCAAAATCTCGTACAAAATGACACTTAACGCAAACGCGTAGGGGAGACCGAGGTGAGTTTTGACAGAGGAGAGTTGTGACATTGTCGATTTTTTGGAATCTAATGAATGCGTTTATTAGCTCGTAACTTGAACTAACAAACGCGCTCTATTGCGACCTTGTTTTTAGATAATAGATTCCAAAAAATCAACGATGTCACAACTCTCCTCTGTCACAACTCACCTCGGTCTCCCCTACGTCACGTCACGTCACGCTATCAAATGAAATGTACACTTGGGGTACAGAGAACTGGACCGAAGTGGCAGAAACAGCGAAAACCGATTGTTTCCTTACAGAAGGACCGACAGACAAAAAACACATTTCTATAATCAAAAGATCCATCAAAAGCAAATTAATGCGACGACGGCAAAAACGCGCCGCGTTGGGGTTCCGTTGGTTTGTGGACAGTACAGAATAATAATACTAGGTACAGAAGAATCACTCTCTAACACCTCTCTTTTATAACCTAGTTTTCTCGACGGCTTCCTAGCCTAGTCGGTAGTACCTATGCCTACGAAGCAGGAGGTCCCGGGTTCGAATCCTGGTCACAGAATAAATAATAGTACTAAGCACAGAAGACTCACTCTAACAAAACGCGTCTGTTACGATCAGTATGGATATGATGGTATTTCTTGTCTACGTGACAGCGTGATAAAACGGTGTCCGTCACTTTCTATCCCACGATGTTAAACAGTGACAGTTATTTTATCACGTGGATAAAGATGGATAAACCTATCCATAATACGCTGGCTGGACAGATATGGCCGCTAGGTGGCGCAAGCGCCACGCGCGGCTTATGGCTAGCCACCAAAATTGGTGTGGGATGGATGTACTTGTAGCTACCGGTCGCAAAGCGACGAAATCGCGGAGTGAGCCACGCCTGGCGGTAACAAGGTACTGGGAATCCATTGGTCGCACACGTATCTTCTTCCTCGCGGTATCCCGGCATTTTGAGTGCTCATGGGAGCCTGGGGTCCGCTTGGCAACTAATCCAAAAAATCGGCGACACTAGTTTTTGCGAAAGCGACTGCCATCTGACCTTCCAACGCAGAGGGGAAACTAGGCCTTATTGGAAACCTGCATACATCTACGAAGAAAGCCAATGTATGTGAAGTCCCCAATCCGCATTGGGCCAGCATGGGGACTATAGCCAAGAGAGGAAACTAGGCCTTATTGGGATTAGTCCGGTTGCCTCACGATGTTTTCCTTCACCGAAAAGCAACTGGTAAATATGATATTTCGTATATCAATTCCGAAAAACTCATTGGTACGAGCCGGGGTTTCAACCCGCGACCTCCGGATTGAAAGTTGAACCCTCTTACCGCTAGGCCACCAGCGCAGCAAATGCTCAGATATAAGATACTTGTTAGAATTATTATTTATTAATATATAAATAACAATAAGTTTTTCAGATTATATTTCGCCACGGAACCCTTTAACCCTGCCGATGCTCATCGACAGTTTTGAGATTAGGCGGCGGCCACAATGAGACAGCGGGGCGCCCAGCGGGCGATGTGTGAACCTGGCTTTATGTGGCGCAAGTCATAAGCGACAACGCGGGCGCGGGGACGGATATGAATAAAATACAAATTTGAGTAGAGTCAGACCATTATTAAATATATTAAGAGCGGGTCACTCACGTATTTTAAGTAGAAAAACGCTCGACATGTTTCCCTCCGTACCGAGGAGTGTCATCAGGAGCTTGCGTTGATGGTGACGGACCGGCACAGACTGCGGGCCGCAGCCCTCCGTACCCGATGACTTGGCACGGGCGCCGGTGGTGGCAGAAGGGGCGAGAAACTTAATCCATAGAAAATGACACTTGACGCAAACGCGTACGTCACGTCAATGAAAACACTAAAGGCACAGAATAAATAATAGTACTACCGTACAGAAAGGAAACTTCCTACAAATCATGATGTCCCTTTCTAATATTTATGGCACTATCTTTTTCGGCAATTTAGGGTTGTCAAATTCAAGCCATTATCTTATCTATGGTCGTGCATGCAAAAGGGACGTCAACCCTAATAATTGCTTGGAGCAATGCTGAGCCGAGCGGAGCCGAGTTTGGCCGAAGTCAGGCGTTTCGCATTCCTGCTAGAGGCACTGATGGTTTACCGCTGTAATATAGTAACTTGTACCACACACGTTAGTCTTTTTGTGTCCATAATGCAGTGGCACTAATGTTTATTATATGTCTGATGTCGTCACGGATTAGTATGTCCGGGTATTTGGATTATCCTGGATTTGCCAATCTGGGAATACAGTGTAAACTCCATACAGTCTGTGGCCTGTAATACGAGCAATAAATTTTACTGTAGGCTGTACTCCTCATACTAACCAACATTTGTTCAGCGACTTTTAAAAATAACTTGTGGTTAAATTTTTAAAAAATTTCAAATTTTATTCTAAGACGCAATGTATTGCGAATTTTGTTATGTTTAAGGCATGACAAGCAAGTCAAGCAACGTCAATCACAATGATATGGCGTGGCGATGGCGTCCATTGAAGATAATATTTATTTTGCATGGAAAATAGGGCGTCTAAATACTTCATAATTTTTAAAAGTTGTTGAACAAAAGTGTCATCGTTTGAAGAATACAATCTATGTTTTAATTATTTGCTCGTGTTACAGGCCACACCCGGTATAACGTCACTCGATAGCTCGATACTTATAACGATTCACTCACTTTAACATCGTCATTTTTGGCTCTAGTTAATTTTAATTTTTAGTTTTAGTTATTTTAATTGTAGTTAGTTTTAGTTTTATATTCCTATTTATGTCTTATAGTAATTTATGTAATTTAATATTTTGTCAGTGCAATAAAGATTTGTTAAGTAAAACAGTTAATTTATTTTAAAATGAACTTCTCTCTATATAACGAAAACTCTATAGTGTCAAAAAATAATTGATTGTCGCTACACAGGGTTTACTCTTTATGCTATAAATTATAATATAAATATAAATGGAAATTATAACATTTATAACACAAATAAAAATCAAAATTATTTACTCAAAATATTTTATATTATTTCAAGTAGAAGCCACTTTATAAATTATAAATTGAGACATGTCATATACGCACCATACCTACTGTTCTACCTTAAGAGCCAACAGGAGTGGTCATTTCTCCATACAAACGTAGGTACTCGACTGTTTCCTCCGTGGGTTTTGATGCTAGAGCAATGATTTTTTCAACACAAATTAATATTGTTTAGTTTTGGAGGAGGAATCAGTCTAGTACGAAACCTCGATTTCTGAGATTTTGCGCCTTGTCCTTATCGCACTAGTTTTAGGAACCGCTTCCGTCAGCTAGACGGGTATATTTACCTAAAATATTTAAAACTCAGCTCCTGTTTCATCTTAAATAGGTAGAACATAATGCTTTATTAGTACCGTTCTTGAAAATACCTATGTGTAATAACTACTGACTAAAATAACCGATTTGGCTTCATCATCATCATCATCTCAGCCATAAGACATCCACTGCTGAACATAGGCCTCCCCCTTTTTTGGGGGGTGAATGCCATAATCGCCACGTTTGGTAGGCGGGTTGGCGATCGCAGTCGAGTACACCGAATTTGAGGGACGCTGCTGCCCTTCCACCGGTGGCCCTGGACGTAGTTTAAGGACATACCCGGGTCCTGGACGTGGTTTAAGTACATACCCTTACTAATATCATACAGTCAGCAGCAGAAGTCGCTATACACTCCAGGTGCTCAAAGAGAGGTAAACGTTTAAACTGTCAAAAAGTTGTTGACTGTCATGGTAGTATTTACTTGTGAGCGCTCAACGTGTCACAAATATGTTAACAGTCGCTATTCATTAATTTCTACACTTACAACAAGTCATTGATACCTTAGCTGTCAATAAAACCAATGGTATCTAAGCGGTCAACGTGTCAAATATATCTGAACAATATGGAAAAATAGACTTTAAAGCATACAAGTATGGTCGAATATTGAATAAAAGATAGCCATGCTAATTTCAGGTTTGCGTTTTGACAATCATCGAAAGCAGTACAGTCTTGTCATCACATACATCTATCTCACGTTTTGCCCTTCAACCATTTGACAGGAGCCTCTCGGTCAACTTACTGCAAACTATTTCTTTTAACAGAATCGTCAAGACGAATGACACATAGCAAAAGCTAACTGAAGCCGAATTTAGAGCCAATTGTCAAGGCACGTCGTGGTCTCAGTAACAGGCGTTTGCTTTTCAAAGCAGAGACCGCGGGTTCAAATCTCAGTCGTACGCACCTAGAGATTATACAGCTTTTTGTTTTTTTTTGAGTTTCATTTCTATTATTAATTTGTGTCTTCTGGTTTTATGTTAATTTCGCATTAGTTTATATAATTTTTGAAGATAATGTCACATGTAGCGTAGGTATGTACGACTTTCTATCAGGACGTTGTAGGTTTGAACCCGCAGTGGGCGTTACTTAGATTACTCCTGTGCGGAATGCCATTTGATATTTACTACTCAAAAATCACGTTTGTTGTATGGGAGCCCCACTTAAATCTTAATTTTATTCTGTTTTTAGTATTTCTTGTTACTTATTATAGCGGCAACAGAAGTACATAATTTGTGAGAATTTCAACTGTCTAGCTATCACGGTTCCTGAGATACAGCCTGGTGACAGACGAACGGACGGACGGATGGATGGACAGACGGACGGACAACAGAGTCTTAGTAATAGGGTCCCGTTTTACCCTTTGGGTACGGAACCCTAAAAATGCTGGTCTCTTCGAAAACTGACTAAATTAAATTAAAGGATAAATAAATAAATAAATAAATAAATATTTTAGGACATGAAAACAATGCATTTTATTAATTTCAGACATCATGTTTCATAGTAACATTTATTGCTTAAGACCTACACAATCGATATCTAAATAGAAATAGTCTTAGTTTTATTTTTCAAAACGTTCGGGGTTCGATTCCCGAGCTGAGTACACATTTTTTTTAATGTATGAATGCAGTTTTTCGTGTTACTAAAATCGATGACATGATTCCTAAGAAGAGATCGGTGTATATCTTATAGTATCAGATTTTCCCATACTGGCCGATCTAAATGGGCCACCCTGTATAGTCTATTTTAGTACAATAAGTGGGCTAAATAAATATATTAACATAGGTATATAATATGATCAACGGTTTGGAAGAACAGCCGCATATGACAGTTAAAATAAAAAAACCGATCATTCTAGTAGAACCTACTTATTTATTGAATAAGTTTGACACTTAACGATAAAATACTTCTTTAAGAAAGGAGGTGTCAATTCGTAGTGCTACAGTATTTATTTTAAAGTTAAACAGATAAAATGTTGATGCTTAGTTACCATTGAAATAACAACTGCTTAGCAACTGGTGGCACCCTGGCTGCTGACGTACGTGATTGGCAGTGCGTGTAGGTATTAATGACAGCAGCTTGAATTTGATTGCTTAGTTACCACTGACTTTTTAACCGTTATTGTCATTGTGATTAAATAAGGGTGTATGTATTAAAGAAAAACTCAGAAGTTAAGGTATTTGTGACGAACTGAAAGCCTACGTGAAAATGACATCTTAGATGTCCTTATTTTTGTGACGATTGAAGTGTATATGTTTTCTTGGACACCTTGCCCGCTCAGGTATATCTGCTGCTGACTGTACATAGATCTCAAAACTTGTTTGTAGTAGAAGAATTGCGTTGATTAGATATTTCGATTAGTTTAAATTACCCTGCAGGTCTGCACCTTACTATAAAGTATTAAAAACATTTTCCATCTTTGTCACAATAGGAAATAATAAACTCAAATAATATTAAAGAAAACACTTCAATAAAATCGCCATTTTTTACCACACCTTGCTCTATACAACGGTTTTTGACGTCATACGAGAGGTAACGTCACACCTTCCGGTTAAAAAATACTCTATAGAAATGGGGGGCGTGGCACGGAAGGTAAAAAGGGCCCTAAGATGTTTTAATATTGGTATAATGGTATAGGTATGTGTATGCAAAGATTTTTGCTATGCAGAGCAGGTTTTGTTAGTCTATTAAAAAAAAGAAATAATAGAATATTACTTATTGGGCAATCTTAGAGTTAGACTAGACCAGGCGAGGCTCACTCCGCGATTTCGTCGCTTTGCTACAGGTAGCTAAAAGTACATCCGTTCCACCCCAATTTTGGGGAAAGCCATAAGCCGCGCGTGGCGCTGTCGCCACCTAGCGGCCATATCTGTGCTGATTGTAACAGACGCGTTTTGTTAGAGAGTGAGTCTTCTGTACCTAGTTAGACCAAGATAAGTCTACAACGATTTTGATAGCATACGCAGTACAAGTTTTATTTATACGTCATAAGTATATAGTTTCATAGAAGTTTGACGTTTGAAATTCGAATATCTTGATCTAACTCTACACGAATCGATCTAGTCATACTCAATAAGGCTTGTGTTGTGAGGTAATAGACGAGATAAATAGGATATTTATAAAAATATCCACGAAGAAAAATATTTCTTAAAAATCCTCAGACAATGATGAGGCATTGTACCAAGGATGCTGGCGGCATTTCATTTTTGTGCGAGGTAGCCGCCAGCTCTTCGGTCACCAGTTAATATTAACTGCGATATATTTACTAAAACACTCATTAAACGCTATACTAAATCCGAATATCACTAACCCCACAATAGGCCGACCAACAAAAGGTACAGCCAGCATCAAAAGCGGTTTGACATAAAGGCAGGGATTTTTTCTGCTGACCACACCCCCCGAAGGAAGAGGGGTGTATTGTTACTATTGTTGTATTTGTTATTGTATATTCCGGATTATTTTGGAGTGGCTACTTAGTTTGGATTTTATAAAGGTCACTTTAATACAAATATGTTGATCAGGGATGCTGCGAATATTCGCATCCGCATTCGCAACCGTGGAACTTCCGCAGTATTTTCAAAATCCGCATCCGCATCCGCAAAAATCGATGCGGAGCTTAATGCGGATGCGGATGTCGAACAAGCCGGTACAAGAACGTCTCGGCGGCTTAAGTGCTAGGGAACATAGTCATTACCTATAACGGAATTGTCTAGACGCAGAGAAGTCGGCCAAGTTACTGTTTATTAAATATAACGCTATAGGTATTCTTGGTCAAATACTAAATGATTAGTCTTTTTTTTAATAAAAATTACTAATATTTAATATTTTACGTTTTTTAAGTACCTAATCTTGACATGCGCATGCGTGTCCGCGGATGTAAGCCTTCAAATATTCGCATCCGCATCCGCGGATGTCATAAAAACTGCATCTGCGACATCCCTGATGTGGATAAATAGAGATTTTATTAAAGTAGTTTTTACGTGAAAGTTTCAAACTATAGTTCGTTTTTTTTAGCATTAGAAAGAACTCCGCAGAAGCAAGCGTGCAGTTTTTATCAGGCTCGTTATTTGTTAATAATGATTGAATTATCTAATGTAGCATGGTCAATACATATAATTTACTTCAAATTGTTACCGCTAAAAGTGCCAGATTTAGAACCCCAAGCGAACTTCTGCGAAGTTCTTTCTAATGCTAAAAAAACGGACTAGGTTGCGGGATCAATTGTTTTACTGTATCTAAAATAAATCATTTCAAAACACACGCGCCAAAATGTACTTTAAACACAATATTATGGTCCCTAAACCTTCACTTAAAATCCTGAATAGGAAATGTAAGTAGGTAATAAGCGCTAACATTTTACAATACATACCTATAGGTATGTATAGTTTTCGGCGGCCGATCCTAAAATCAGGTAGGTCATGAAATTCCTAGGCATATAGTGAAGATCTGTCCCACTACGTAGGTATGGGTATCTCAAGATTACAGTTGCATTACAATATTCTATTACTTCAACTGCCCTTAAAAGTAAAATTAAAAACACGCGCCTACCATAAAATCAACTATAAACTGAGTAATATTCGAAAACACTCGTACTATAATGAAAACGGCACTTTTATGTCGCCGTAATGCGAACATGAAATAATAATCATTATGTAACTCTATACTGTAGTATTAAGATTGTATAGAACAAGCGCGCGTGCCCAACGTGATACTTAAATTGCTGGCTGCTTTTTTAACCGTTTGGTTCTTTATTTGAATTGTTTGAATTTCGAATGTGACTTTTGAACAATGTTACAAACGGTACATATAAACAATTAAAATTGAACGCATAAAATAGGTTTGTACTTACAAAACTATTACTACCAGTAAAAGAGTACCTTTGAGCTACTTAAAAGAAGGAAAATATAGTCTGTGAAGCCATTTCCGTCGTAGAAAAAAGCGTCCCATAGAAAAATTTAATTTCGCGCCTTTTTCTACTGACAAAGTTGATTGACCGGTTATATATAATTTTTAAACCTTTTTTAAGCCATGTTTTTGCAATTTACGAACTCGTTTTAAGAAAAGTTGAGTTTTCTGAAATCACAAAACTGTTTTAATTTAATTTTTTTATGATCTAAATTAAAGTTATTTGTGTAGATCCATGCCTTCAGGAGAGAAAAATATACAGTTCGCGCGCTAGTTTTCTCTCCTGTGGGCAATAGTTAACAGCTTGTGGGCATGTAAGTAATGATTTTATCATAGTTCTGTAACTAAAAGGAGGACCTTTTTACATGGATAAGGGTTAAATAAGAAAATTAATCTTTATAGCCCTTAACTTTGTGTATGTCCACAGGAAAGAACGTAACACAGTGATCTGTTTGACCCTTTTACATAAATAAGCCAGATTCTAAGATTATTATTTGGAAGTGCTCTCAGTATACTCTTCCTAAATAAAGTATAATATCAAAATACCTATATACGAGTAATTCTTGTTTATTTATTTCTATGTATATATATATTTCAGAGATCTCGAAAACGGCTCTAACGATTTCGATGAAATTTGCTATATGGGGGTTTTCGGTCTAGCTAGGTCTTATCTCTGGGAAAACGCGCATTTTTCAGTTTATATATGTTTTCCGAGCAAAGCTCGGTCTCCCAGATATGATTAATTACTCACTAATTTATAATTTTGTTATTAATTATATTTATGGTTTTAAAGTAAAATTTATAATAAAATGGCGTTTAAATTGATATAAATTCAATATTGGCAATTATAAATCGCAGCAGGGCAAACATTTAAACGTAGGACGATTTAAAACCAGCAAGGGGTCATGTAATTTGCCGTTATGTGCACGGGTTGGCAATTAGGTACACATATTAATATGTATTATACATTATTGATACTAATATTTAATAGAAGCAAAGTATATTGTTTGTCACCTTATCTTTATAAGTGAAATGAAAACTTTTGAGATAAATTGTGACGTCCCACGGGTAAAGGTACCTTATGGCAGTTGCCGCTTACTCTATTATTAACGCCGCTCCAATATTATTGCGGCGCCATGCGACGTAAGCGCCAGCCGCCATAAGGTACCTTTTGTCGTGGAACGTCACAATTAAGATCTTTAAACTCCAAAAGGGCTATTTTTAGGGTTCCGTACCCAAAGGGTAAAACGGGACCCTATTACTAAGACTTCGCTGTCCGTCCGTCCGTCCGTCCGTCTGTCTGTCACCAGGCTGTATCTCACGAACTGTGATAGCTAGACAGTTGAAATTTTCACAGATGATGTATTTCTATTGCCGCTATAACAACGAATACTAAAAACAGAATAAAATAAAGATTTAAGTGGGGCTCCCACACAGCAAACGTGATTTGTGACCAAAGTTAAGCAACGTCGGGCGTGGTCAGTACTTGGATGGGTGACCGTTTTCTTTTTGCATTTTTTTCCGTTTTTTTTTTGCTTTATGGTACGGAACCCTTCGTGCGCGAGTCCGACTCGCACTTGCCCGATTTTTTATGACTTACTACAGTGTAAGTAATAATATTTGTTAATAATAAATGTTGTAGTGGCCAATAACTACAGCATTCACCCTACAGTAATACAGCTTTGAAAAGAAATGTTTAAGTATACGGATTTACCGAGTAGGTATAAATGTTTTGAAGATAGGAGACTTCAATGTGTCAGTAATCAGTATTATAAATGTTAGATTAAAAAAAATACATTATTAATTCAAATCCTAGCTCATCTACTAATTTCTATCACATTTCAAGAGTGCACTGACCATATGACAATTTGACACGTCAAAAAACTCAAAACCCCAAACTCAGACAAATGCCCGTCCACTAAAAACTGACAGGGTCTCACGTCTGTCAAAAACAATAGCCAAGATGCCGGACAAAAAGTCGCATAGCTGCGGCGGTGCAAAACGCGCGCCGGCGCATCAAAGGGGCCGACGGAGTGCAGTACGTTGACTCGTAGTTTTTAAAGTGATATTTGGGTCAAACAGAAAACTGTTACGTCTTTCCTGTAGACACACACAAGAGTTAAGGGCTATAAAGGTTAATTTTCTTATTTAACCCTTATCCACGTGAAAAAGTCCTCCTTTTATTTAGAGAACTATGATAAAATCATTACCTACTTAGATGCTCACAAGCTGTTAACTATTGCCCACAGGAGAGAAAAATGTACAGTTCGCGCGAACACATTAGTTTTCTCCCCTGTGGGCAATAGTTAACAGCTTGTGGGCATGTAATGTAAGTAATGATTTTATCAGAGTTCTCTAAATAAAAGGAGGACCTTTTCACGTGGATAAGGGTTAAAAATAAGAAAATTAACCTTTATAGCCCTTAACTCTTGTGTATGTCTACAGGAAAGACGTAACACAGTTTTCTGTTTGACCCATTTAGAATAGGTTTTGTGTGAAAAAATTATACGCGATTTATCGCTCATTTAACTTTTCTTGCAACAGGCAAATAATACTCATCGAGGCAAATAACAAACCCTACACAACAACAAGATTGCGTTGTTTTATCACATAGTTCCTATGGCCGGCTACTGTCATCCTGTGTCCATCATCAGATCAGCTCGATGGAACCATATTGCATGGTCACCCAACTTAGGGGAGACCGAGGTGAGTAGTGACAGAGGAGAGTTGTGACATCGTTGATTTTTTGGAATCTATTAACTAAAAACAATGTCGCAATAGAGCGCGTTTGTTAGTTCAAGTAACGAGTTAACAAACGCACACTGTTGCCAGCTCACTAACAGTCATTAGATTCCCAAAAATCGACAATGTCACAACTCTCCTCTGTCAAAACTCACCTCGGTATTCTGCATACAAATAGCACCCCTGCATACATATGTGTATGCAGAGCTGCTAAATTAATAGTTTAGCTGAGTTTACGTGAAATTTCATCTCAATCGAAGTAATGGGAAGTGAGTCTAATCCTAATCTAACTTGTAAGAATTGACCCGAACCACAGACTAGGTACAGAAGACTCACTCTCTAACAAAACGCGTCTGTTACGATCAGCACATATATGGCCGCTAGGTGGCGATAGCGCCACGCGCGGTTTATGGCAAACCCCAAAATTGGGGTCGAACGGATGGACTTTTAGCTACCTGTAGCAAAGCGACGAAATCGCGGAGTGAGCCACGCCTGCCCGAACATACATACATTGCAAGTTGACTAGATTTTTATTGGCGTGAATTTTATACACTGAGATGCATATAGTAAATTTAAAGTTATCAACACCCAGGACTGGTGATATACATTACTTTTGCTTAAATATGTGCGATCTATGTATTTCTATTTATAATTTATATCGTGGTGTTTATTTAAAATAACGTAAAGCAAAATATTTTGATACAATAATTTAATATGTAATATATGGCATCAGCTTATTTTTTAGGATCTAATATGGATAGGTATGTATTAAAGCAATATGGCAGATATGTTTTGGCGTGTTCCCAATAGTATTTAAATGTAAATTAGGTACAGTCATCAGCAATAGTATCTTACACAACTAGGGCCGCAAAAATATATGACGCGCTCTTATTGCGCTCCAAATAAGAACGTGTCACATATTTTTGCGGCCCTAGTTGTGTAAGACGTTAGCTTGAAATCGTATAAAATAATAATATGATGATGATGCTCTCCTGACCGATTTCGGCCACAGCGACTGTGTGCTCTGGAGTAGGCAATTTTTAACTCGTGTTATTAGAGTGTAGCTGATCCACTCTCTGGTGCGCCCTTAAGTGGCTCACGTACCCTATCTTCTTGCTAAATACTCGAGCGCATTTTGGGCACGTCAGCACACCACCTAAATAATTGTAGGAAATTGAGGCTGGCGGCCGGGCTTTAAGCTCATCTCGTTTTTTGTCGAGCTCACTGCGGCGTTCAGCCTCAAAAACGCTAACTCGATCACGATTTTAGGCCTTCGACTGTGTTTGTCATGAAACATTAATCAGGAAACTTCATTATTACGGCGTTAGAGGATCGGCACTGAATTTACTTAAGTCCTACTTAAATGGTAGAATACAAAGGGTCGATGTGAATGGACAGCGATCACCTGGGTCATTGGTCTCTATGGGTGTACCACAGGGGTCAATATTGGGGCCTTTCCTGTTCCTTATCTACATAAATGACTTGCCATTCCTTGTTAAGACCCACCATGATATAGTATTGTTTGCAGATGACACCTCACTTATTTTCAAAGTCAAACGACAGCAACAAGCTTACAATGATGTAAACAATGCTATTTCAAAAGTAGTAAATTGGTTCAATGTTAATAATTTAATGTTAAATGAGAAAAAAACTACATGTATTAAGTTTGTCACTAGTAGTAACGTAAGGCATGTGCAAGCAAGTGTCATTGTGAAGGATGAGGAATTGGAATTAGTTGATAGTACAGTTTTTCTTGGTATAACTTTAGATTCTAAACTCCAGTGGGGTCCCCATATTGCTACTCTTTCGAATAGACTGAGCTCTGCAGCTTTTGCAGTGAGCAAAATCCGTCAGTTAACTGATGTGAAAACAGCTCGATTAGTATATTTTAGTTACTTCCATAGCATTATGGCATATGGTATTTTACTGTGGGGCGGTGCTTCAGAGATAAATACCATTTTTGTTCTGCAGAAGAGGGCTATTCGAGCAATATACAAAATGAACCATAGAGACTCACTTAGAGATAAATTTAAGGAAATTGACATAATGACAGTGCACTGTCAATACATTTATGAGAATATTCTGTATGTACATAAAAATATTGTAAATTTTAGGAAAAATTGTGAAATCCATAATATTAATACTAGAAATAAACATAAGTTCGCAGTGCCCTTCTCTCGGCTCCATAAAATTAAAAAATCATTCATGGGTAATTGTGTAAGATTTTATAATAAACTTCCAAACCATATTACTGAATTATCTATTAATAAATTTAAGAATTATGTAAAGCGTAAACTTATTTCCAAAGCTTATTATACCACACAGGACTACATGAATGATAATACAACGTGGGATTAATTGTTATTCGAAATGATTATTTATTTATTAGGTATATTTGATTATTGATGAGGAAATGGATATTCCGATGTACCTAATACTATCTACTTGTTTGTTACTTATGCTTTTTTTTGACATTTAGATTTTATTCTAGAAATTCTAGACTAGTATTTTTTATACAATTTTATTTTTAATGTTTGACGATCCTTTTCTGAAATTCTTAGTGTTAAATTTGACATGTATACTAATCCAATTTTATTATGGAATAATATTAACATCAATAAATTGCTCTGATAATTAGATTAAGATTAATTACGATTCATAAGAGCTTGTTGCTAGGCCTACATGAATAAAGTATATTTTGATTTGATTTGATTTGATTTGAATGATGCGCCGCCATTCGGGCCGCTGCGCTGCCTTTCGCTCCCAGCCAGAGGGCTCTAGTTTGCATCAAATCAAATAATATAAAAAGATAGTGACATAATATATAACGTATAATTTATCACAAATAAGTTCTACTAATAATTAAATCAACGTACTGGATATATTAACTGTGTATGACAGTAGCTTTAGCCAGTAACTCCACTCGTATGACTCCTTCATACGTAGGTGGACTAGCCAGTACAAAGAAATTACCTTTTAAGGCAAACGGGTGCTACGTTTGATTTAGTTTTATTTCATGTTTGGTAAAAACTAGTGCCTACGCAAATTCTTGGGGTTGGGGTTAGTTTTAATTTTGAATTTATTGGTAATGCCAAATAATTTTATGGGTTTTCCGATTATTTTGGCTGTTATGCTTTTCTGTAACTAGGGTGCATTGGGGTAAATGCGAAGGGCAAAACTGGCAAATATCTACTAAACTAGAAACAGTTCATACGTTAGCAACATTTACGCCGCTGCAACGCTTACATGGCATCTCGCGTACTGTTGTTAGAGTAGAAAGTGTTTCTAGTTTAGTAGATATTTGCCAGTTTCGGAATTACCCCGCCTTCGCATTCACCCCAATGCACCCTATATCAAACTAAGTAGTTATTATGTTTGTTGCAGGGGTTTGAACGCGCGACCTCCGGATTAAAAGTCGTCTTAAGAGTGCTATTACATTTCGGGGTTGAGCGAGTTTAGGTATTTTACGCGCTGCGGCAGGCCGTGCGAGCTCAGTATTCCGATCCCTTCTACCACACTCGCACTACAATGATGGATTAAACATTCTTGATCCTTCGCGAAGCATATTGAAATCAACCATAACAACACTAACTGGACTTAACTTATAAAGTCCTAAAACTGTTATTTGGTAAGTACGAAAATACTAAATGCAGTGCAAATGTACATAGGGGCTGTTCATAAATTACGTCATCTATTTTTGACCCCCCATCCCTCAAATCATCCAACAATCATGCTTCGGATGACTCTGTTTCCTCGTACGTCATGCTACCATCATCCGATGTCCAGACCCCCCTCCCCCCCTCCTCCCATTTGAAACGACGTAATTTATGAATAGCCCCATACTCGTACTTATGAACGTATATAACTCGAAAGAAATTATAGGTACTCGCTTATTTACAAGAAACAAGTTACAAGAAACTGAAGATACACAAGGTCTGATGATGGAGCTGGAAGGTGGTCACCGGTACCAATCAACCATGCAACTAAACCACTTCATGTTTAGGCTCGTTTGACTAGTCTCAACAAGATCTTTGACACTAGGTGATACTCAGAGTCTGATGATGGAGCCGGAAGGTGGTCACCGGTACCAATCAACCATGCAACTAAACCACTTCATGTTTAGGCTCGTTTGATTAGTCTCAACAAGATCTTTGACACTAGGTGATACTCAGAGTCTGATGATGGAGCTGGAAGGTGGTCACCGGTACCAATCAACCATGCAAATAAACGACTTCGTGTTTAGGCTGGTTTGATTCGTCTCAACAAGATCTTTGACACTAGGTGATAAACCAAACACGAAGCCCAAACACGAAGTGGTTCAGTTATGTGATAGACTGGTACCCGTCGCCACCTTCGAGCTCCATCATCAGACCCTGAGTAGTATCTTGTGTCAAAGATCTTGTTGCGACGAATCAAACGAGCCCAAACACGAAGTGGTTCAGTTACATGGTAGACTGGGACCCGTGGCCACAGTCCAGCTCCATCATCAGACCCTAAGTACTAACTTGTGTCCAAGGTCTTGTTGAGACGAATCAAACGAGCCCAAACATGAAGTGGTTCAGTTACATGATAGCAGTGTTGGCAAAAAATCAATTCGAATTGACGATTGAGAATTGACCGATCAATTCGAATTGACGATTGACGAAACTAATTCTAAATCTACTGATTGAAGATTGACGATTACTAATCGTTAATTCGAATTGATCGGTCAATCCTCAATCGTCTTCTGTCCTCATGATACTGTTACATGATAGACTGGTACCCGTGGCCACCTTTCAGCTCCATAATCAAACCTTGTGTATCTTCAGTGTCAAAGATCTTGTTGAGACTAATCAAACGAGCCCAAACACGAAGTGGTTTAGTTGCATGGTTGATTGGTACCGGTGACTACCTTCCGGCTCCATCATCAGACCCTGAGTACTATCTTGTGTCAAAGATCTTGTTGAGACGAATAAAACGAGCCTAAACACGAAGGGGTTTCGTTGCACGGTTGATTGGTACCGGTGACCACCTTCCGGCTCCATCATCAGACCCTGAGAACTATGTTGTGTCAAAGATCTTGTTAAGACGAATAAAACGAGCCTAAACACGAAGTGGTTTAGTTGCATGGTTGATTGGTACCGGTGACCACCTTCCGGCTCCATCATCAGACCCTGAGTACTATGTTGTGTCAAAGATCTTGTTAAGACGAATAAAACGAGCCTAAACACGAAGTGGTTTAGTTGCATGGTTGATTGGTACCGGTGACCACCTTCCGGCTCCATCATCAGACCCTGAGTACTATCTTGTGTCAAAGATCTTGTTGAGACGAATAAAACGAGCCTAAACATGAAGGGGTTTCGTTGCACGGTTGATTGGTACCGGTGACCACCTTCCGGCTCCATCATCAGACCCTGAGTACTATCTTGTTGAGACGAATAAAACGAGCCTAAACACGAAGAGGTTTAGTTGCATGGTTGATTGGTACCGGTGACCACCTTCCGGCTCCATCATCAGACCCTGAGTACTATCTTGTTGAGACGAATAAAACGAGCCTAAACACGAAGAGGTTTAGTTGCATGGTTGATTGGTACCGGTGACCACCTTCCGGCTCCATCATCAGACCCTGAGTACTATCTTGTGTCAAAGATCTTGTTGAGACGAATCAAACGAGCCCAAACACGAAGTGGTTTAGTTGCATGGTTGACTGGTACTGGTGACCACGTTCCGGCTCCATCATCAGACCCTGAGTACTATCTTGTGTCAAAGATCTTGTTGAGACGAATCAAACGAGCCCAAACACGAAGTGGTTTAGTTGCATGGTTGATTGGTACCGGTGACCACCTTCCGGCTCCATCATCAGACCCTGAGTACTATCTTGTGTCAAAGATCTTGTTGAGACGAATAAAACGAGCCTAAACACGAAGTGGTTTAGTTGCATGGTTGATTGGTACTGGTGACCACCTTCCGGCTCCATCATCAGACCCTGAGTACTATCTTAAGTCAAAGATCTTGTTGAGCCGAATCAAACGAGCCCAAACACGAAATGGTTTAGTTGCATGGTTGATTAGTACCGGTGACCACCTTCCGGCTCCATCATCAGACCCTGAGAACTATGTTGTGTCAAAGATCTTGTTAAGACGAATAAAACGAGCCTAAACACGAAGTGGTTTAGTTGCATGGTTGATTGGTACCGGTGACCACCTTCCGGCTCCATCATCAGACCCTGAGTACTATCTTGTGTCAAAGATCTTGTTGAGACGAATCAAACGAGCCCAAACACGAAGTGGTTTAGTTGCATGGTTGACTGGTACTGGTGACCACGTTCCGGCTTCATCATCAGACCCTGAGTACTATCTTAAGTCAAAGATCTTGTTGAGCCGAATCAAACGTGCCCAAACACGAAGTGGTTTAGTTGCATGGTTGATTGGTACCGGTGACCACCTTCCGGCTCCATCATCAGACCCTGAGTACTATCTTGAGTCAAATAAATACATATAGAATGTCAGGTCGTTTCAAATATTTTTAATCTTGTCCGGTAGTTTATTAAACTGTACCATTATAAATTATAATACTATAAAAACAGTGCTAGGATCAAAGTCTCTCGTTGCGGTTTACACGCACACAGTATAGCGTTTTACACGGCGCCCGCCGCACACAATGATAAAAAACCTCGTCGTCGCCGTTGAAAATGTGCGGAGCCGACCGACACACGTCCTGCCTGTACAAGCTCTGCCGCGGCACTGAGCTGGCACGATCGGTAATATAGAGTAGTTTTCAAAAAATTGCCAAAAAATTATAATAGAATTTCATAAACACTAATGTATACCAACAGTATAAGCAAACGTTGCAGATTGCTTGAGTATGAAAATGACTTCGATATTAAGTAGATTTTCGTAGAAATTGACACTTGTTTCGGAGAGAAAATTGAGTTCGTTTTACTTTGATTTTCTCTTTCTCAAAGGTATGTAGAAAAAATATCGTTTGATATGCCGAAAGTACAGGGTATTAGTAATACAAAATAGCCAGGTTTAGCAGAGTAAACTTCTCAACATTTCTAAATAAGAGCTTGCCGTTCAGTGCTTCACGGGGTTTTTCGGAAACGACCATCAGAAAAAAATTCATTACTGATTTAATAAGTCCTTTTTCTAATATTTACAACGATATTTAAAAAGATAAGAAGACGCTTTTACTGGAACAAGTACTCATTGTTTCTAATAATGAGCACAAAGTCCTGAATTTCGTCGACTAGTATCATCAATTTTGCATTATTTCGACTTTTCTTGTAAGAGCGCTCTTAAGGTGGCCACTGACGAGCCTTCCAACAGTCCAAATAGCGTGGCTGCAATCCAAAATCGGTCCGTGAATGTCAAAAACGTACAATGTTTAATATTAGGATGCCTTCCATTTGGATGAATCCATTGTAACGGCATCCATTTGGAAGGCTCGTCAGTGGCCTGCTTTACCGCTAGGCTACCAACGTCCTAGCATCCCAAATGGCCTATACCATATGCAGACCACGGTTACTTTTCACTTCAAACCCAAGCTGCCTATACCAGATGTCTCACTTTTTTACTCCATTGTGATGTCCCCCCTTTCTATATTAAAAGGGTTCCGGGGGCGGAACTTCCGCCTCCATTATTCGCTATTTGGGGTCCCTTTTTTATAGTTTTTTAACTAAAATGTGACACTTCGCAATGTGTTAAGTTTGGTAGCTTTATTCATTTGCGAATATTTTATTTTATGAGGGTAAAAAACGTGTTCTTTACCAGGAATATATTAAATTAATATAAGACCATTTGAATACACAAATTTTATTTGACACATACACACACACACACACTGACACACAATTTTCTTCAAGTTTACATTAAAAACATTAATACTTAAAAAAAATTGTATGACATTTAGTCATTAGTAATGAAACCACCACCAGACATATGTTAGGTAAATATTAATGTGAAGTTTGATGTAATTTTAGCATATGTAGTTTTAAAATGAGAGCGTAACTTCGATTGTATGGGAGCGGTTTTTTGTCGGCGAGTTCGTGTATGACTTATTGAATTAAATAAGAGTTGAGTGTCACAATAACAGTGACATTTTTAAACATGAAGAAAACATTTTTAAATAAAGAATTTTAATAATAATGTTAACATTTTCGTAGGTAATGATATATTTTTATTGGTTCTACGTTCTTGAGTTTTCTTTTGATACCTACCTATTTGCCTGATTTTCAGTTGAAGTTGGTTGGCAACTGTCAAAAGGTGGCATAGATGGCGTCATCTTAGCTTGCCCCTTTTTCTATGAGATTGGGCTTAAAGCTCGCATCCAGAGCATAAACTTCCATTAAAAAAAAAATAATTACACAATTCTAGAGATTGACAGATTGGCAAGCTATACTGGCGCCATCTGCTAAATACATCATTTGGTCGAATGAAAAAGCAGAATAGCGGTGTGGGCGACACGTAGTACTTACCTACCTGCAATAATATGTTACACAACGAAGGCCGCATAAATATCTGATCGATCTTATTTGTAGAGCCATAAGAGCGCGTCACATTTTTGCGGCCTTCGAAGAGTCACATATTATTGCACGTACAGAAGGAGAAATAAAATAATCCATACTAATATTATAAAGGCGAAAGTGTGTCTGTCTGTCTGTTCTGTTACCTCTTCACGCTTAAGCCGTTGAACCAATTTAGTTGAAATTTGGTATAGAGATAGTTTGAGTCCCGGGAATGGACATATTAGGATAGTTTTTATGTCGGAAATCATCCCTGAAGAGAGTGCAAAGGGTGGAATTGAAAGAGTTAATGAATTTTGCCTAATAATTGAAGTAAGCAATGCTTGAATTGAATGATTGCCATTAGCATTATACAAGCGCTATACCTACTTTAGCTTCTGCCACTAATTCCACGCAGACGAAGTCGCGGGCAAAAGGTAGTAATGTACAACCGTGTCATACATATGTCATACATATGCATCACCATATAAGCACTCGCATGATTAAGAGCTCCGCTGCTAATTTTGCCCAAAAGCATGCTGCTTTAATGAGAAATTAAGTTGTCAATTGTTTTTAAAAAAAGTTGATTCCTTGGGACTAGAATAACTAGTAATTCTTGAACTTTGGGCTACTTACTTCTTTTTCAATTCATAAGGTAAACGTACTGGTGCTCGACGCGGTCCCAGTACATGTCATTTTGAAACTTAAGTCATTGTCAATAGAGGTGACAGAAAGGTGTCATATATTGGGCATTAGCATGTCGAGCACTAGTACGGTTACTTACAATGGCACCAAAATTATATCTAGATGATGCCAGTTCGAGCGTCTCTATTATTATTTAATTTATTTATTTAAAAAGTCAAACGAAGGGCCGGATGTTAAAATATTATCCATAAATTTTAATTTTTTTTTCCTTTTTCCATTGTGTTTTTTATAGATTATCTGTCAAAATACAGAGAGGAAAATGAGGTCTACGTTAGTATCGAAATGCGGTTGTTCATTTTGCTCTTAATTAAAATGGCGGACAATTACGAAGGTTATTGAATCGTTCGGCAGATGGCGCGGCGCGGCAAAGGGATTTTTGTTTTTGTGCGTACGCGCCATATCGATCGTTAGCTTAAGGTGCTTGTACACTGGAGGAGACATTTATTTGTTTTATAGGGGTCCCTTTGTTTCCTATAAAGTTTTAAGTCATAATGTATTGTTTGTCATATTCGGCTCGATTTGAATTCTAAGACACGTCAATTAATAGATCTAGAAACTATATGGATTAGATATGTCAGTGTCAAATGCGACATATCTTCAAGCAAAAACGTCACCTTTGACACTGACTTATCTAATCCATAATTGACGTATCTTAGAGTTCGAATCCGGCAGATTATCATTAGTCATAAAACTAAAACCGGTTACTTTTCAGGATTTTCGTAAGGTTATGTGACGCGTTTCTGAACAAAATAAATTATGACTAACGAAAATACATTATGACTTTTTAGGAAACAATAGAGACTCGTTTTATATTACGGGTGGTACAGAACGAGGGACTTTTATGCAAACAGGGAATTGTTTCGGCTACGTACTTTATTTTTCACTTTATAATCACGTTAATATTTTTAACCGTTTTGGAGATAAACTGTATGTCTAAAATGGTTGAACATTAGTGCAACAATCTACATGTTTCAACCCTAGCAAGAAGATCCTATTAATGACATGACATGTGTCATTTAAAATGTAGGTTTAACTTTATAGGGTTGCCACTGATATACAAATGTTTCATTTTAATGATTATGTTTTTTTAATCCAGCTTTCGGATACCATTGCTAACGCTCGGTCAATTACTTTAATCTGTTATATCTGCATCTCCTCTCACTTGTAATATGATATTGGCGCCTCTTGCCTTTTTTTACTGTTATCTAGAGCAATGAAAACGAGTGATTTTAGTAGACATAAATAGTTTTTTTCTGATCAATTCATTTACAACAATTACTGACGTTACTAATTGTTTTTTTTTTTTTTATTATGAATGGGCTTACTCATGGCCACAGACTAGCCGAGGCGTAGACGTGGCCTACGATGGAGCGAGCTCGCCCAGAAGGTGCCTGTTCACTCTTGATTTGAAGGTTGCCGGGTTATAAGAACACGGAAATATAGACGCCGGCAAGGAATTCCATTCCTTGGCAGTGCGCATAAGGAAAGTAGAAGCAAAGCGCTTCGTGCGAATTGGTGGAATATCTACCAAGTAAGGATGGAAACCGGCCGTGCGTCTAAAAGTCCGATGGTAGAATGGGGACGGTGGAATAAGCTCGTGTAGCTCTTGGGCACACTCCCCGAAGTGCAACCTGTAGAATACCGACAGGCTGGCGACTTTCCGCCGCGAATTTGTGTAATATAACTAATATATCCCCACAATATAAAACATACTGATTAGATTTTTTACTAGAACTTGTTTTTTTTACAGTAAGTAAAGGTACTCATTTTCATTGCTGCAGGAAGGGTTATGTTGAATTATAAAAATAAAATAAAAACACAAAAAAGCCTTTTACTCTTTTTATTTTGACAAAAGAAATTAATTCACTTTTTTTCTTATCCACTTTCCTTATAATACAATAGTTATAAAGTAATTAAACTATCTACTTATATTTATATGTATACTTCATTTCTCTATATAATACAAAATATATTTACAATTTCTCCCCGTAATGTCCCATATAGAATAAATATTTTAGTCTATTCAAAATATAAAATACACATTTATATTTTCAAAATATAAGAACACATCAACGTTATTATGTACATGTTTAATTTTTATATACGACATATAATTGCCTAACAGATAATTTAAAAATATAAATATGTATTTTGCATAAAAATATTGAAACAATTGAGCAATCGAAATTACCTACATGATTTTATTTTTTGATACATATAGTTTTTTATTATTCTAGCGTGAAATATATTTGTAAAAGTGTTTCGAATAGACTAAAATATTGAAATTGCAGTAGAAATTAAAAATAAAATTTATAGCTTAAATAAAAAGGTTGCATTCAGAACACAATTTTTGCACAAACACTGTAATAAATTAATTAATTTTAGATCAAAACAATATTGTTCTATAAAACTTAAAATTATTTATCACAAAGGACTGGTTTGTTATGCCGTTTGTTCATGGATACTTTATATAAATAAAAATGTATTAAAGCTCATTTTTGTTCAAAATACGAGCATTTTCATTAAAGTGGAGGACTATATAATTTTTCAATGCTCAATTTAGAGTAAGTAAAAAATAATATTAATACATATACTGTGAAATATTATGCAAATATTCATGATGCAGGATGGTTTTAAATGACAATATTTCATTTCAATTGGGTGTTCTTAAAAACAATTATTTCTTGGTATATTCTTGGAGGGAATGAAATAAAAATGGAATGGTTTATTAAAGACACATCAGCATCTGTCGCATCTCCAATTTTTGTATTTTTCCTACAATTTCGACACTTTTGCAAACGTCAAATACGAAAATAAATCTCTAGCTTGATATTTAAAAGCATCAAAAACTTACAAAAGTTTTTATTTATTTCCAAAATAAAATGGCATTTGATAATAGGAACTATTATTTCTTATATTTGACGTAAGACAAAATAAATAAAAAACACCAAAAAGCAAAATTGTAGTAAAAACACAATTGCCCAATAACATGTACAAATAACCTTTTTTTAACAATTACATCTTATTTTTAGTTAATTATAAAAATTTACAATGATGTTTAGTTGATTTTATTAAATAATTTTCTTATAGATAGAGTTGGTTGTGCCGATACAAGTAATTCACATTTACAGCTCGTGTGCGTTAAAAATGACATAGCTGTCATTTTAACTTGACAGGTAAGTCCGCCATTTTGTAGCGGGCGCCATTTTGAATTTCACTATCGTGAAGTTACGATGCCAGAGAGCTGTTACACTGCAGGCCATACCCTGTGGACAAAAAGAAATTGATATGAATATTTATACTTTTTAATAGGCATAGCTATTCAGCGTGGGAATGTAGCCAGCCTTATAGGCACCCTTCCGCAGGGGACAGATCTGGGGGACCTAAGGTAGGTGGGTAAGTTTTATTTATTTATTTTATTAGTTTTAGTTTTAATTTATTTAGTTAATACTTAATTTTAATAATAGTTTGTATAAGTTTTATTATTGAATAAATTCCCTTTTTAATCAAAATGATAAGTTTACATAATCAGTTTCTGATATTTCCATTAACCTACTATAGAAAAAATCGATTATTTTGTGATAAATTATTATATTTTTAAGATAATAAAATAAAAAAATAAAACACTAAAAAACAGAATAAATTTCCAAATATATCCTTCAAACGGATTTCGATGTGTTAACTTTTATTTATTTAGTACAACACAAAAGGTAATGTTTTATGTGTTCTGTGGTCAAAAATCAAGAACTTAATCCTAATAGGTACCTAGTTTTTTTTTCTTCACATTAAAATAACTACGGTGACTTTGGAAAGTTTCCGAAATTGCGAAATATTCGCATGGAAAAAAAATCGTAAAAAATTTTTTAAATTCCAAAATAAAAGTTAACAATTTTTCTGACAAATTTTCTCCTAAAAGTCTCGACAGCTGTTGTAACTTTTCGGAAATTTTCCCGAAGCTGCACATATCTATTTACAATATTTATATTGTTTAAAACACTTACCTATTTATTGAATATCAGCATCATCAGATGTGTCCTTGAGTTACTGTCAGCAATAGTTGGAATAATACTGCAACTGCATCGGACTGCAATAAAAAAGGAGAGCTATACTTGCCAGGATCCGACTGCTAGCACTGCTAGTAACGGTACTAGTACTGCTAGTGCTAGCAACGCTAGTGCTAGTACTAGTAGCACTAGCGCTTATATGAGTAACTCTAGTGCTAGTACTAGTATCGCTAGCGCTAGTATGAGAAACGCTAGTGCTAGTACTAGTAAGGCTAGAGCTAGTATGAGTAACTCTAGTGCTAGTACAAGTAGCACTAGTGCTAGTACTAGTAATACTAGTGCTAGTAATGTTAGTAGCAGTAGGACAATACGTGCGTTGAAAGCTTGCTATAGGCATTGTAATATCAATAGATTAAAAGTTTTAAGCTAATTCTTTTGTCTATTTTAGTTCAACTCAATATGAATATTGCTGTAATTACAAAGAATAATAAATAATATTGGACAGTCAAATAACTTGAATTTCTAAACATGTTGAATCACATTTTTTTTTACTTTGCTGTCTACATTATCTAAGTGCCTTAGACGGACAAACATGTAATGTGTGAGGCATTTTGTGTACACAATTAGATCAGGTGCAAGGGCTTGGATTTACATAAAAAATACTCTTGGCAAAACGGCAATAAGAATTAAATTATTATTTTTGTACTAAATATAAATATGTAAATAAAAAAAAGCTGACCACTGAAAAATACAAATGACACTATCATTTAATCGTAAAAAAAAACCTTACGTAAAGTGTTATGTATTCTATAAGTACTTTAAAATATTTTTTTACTTTTCTGTCATAACTATATTCTGGATTGAAATAACTTTAAAAGCTGAGCATTAAAAAAAAGGAAAATTTAACCGCCTCGAGCGAGAATCAAACTCATGACACCTAGAGCTTGCTGCTGTCTTTAAACGGAGATTAATTCCATTATGTCCTTTTTTTCAAAAGTCCTTTCTTTTTTTTTCAAAAGTTGTTAATTCAAAAATTGAAAATTTGTCTAGTCAGTGCCCAGCAGTGCCTAGCCAGCTTCCATCGCATGAACTGCTCCATAACTGGGCACGACGATGTTGTAAGGGATAGTTCTTCCACATTACTAACCTATGTATGCCCATTGGGTTATTTATGATCCACTGGAAAAGAGTCTGACGACTAAGAGCCACAATATCCTCCTAACCCGGGGTTAACTCGTTAAGCCGTTAACCCAGTGTCAAAGTACTGGTAATTAAGGTAACTCCAGGTTTAACCGGTTAAACCCGGGTTAGTGGGAAGGTGCAAGAATTCATACCAAAAACTAGTTCTGGGCATACATAGGTTATTGATACATTACTTTGGACTTACTTGTTGGTACTGTGATGGTTTGCAGAACTTTTTTCGTTTTTGTCGAAAGGCTAACGTCTGGCACAGCGACCTTGTCAGTAGAAAAAATGTAGGCGCAAAGATTTGACTTCAGAAAATATGAGTAGGCACCTATTTATAATTTACAATAGTTTACCATTTATTAAAGAAGCGTTAACCAAATACGAAGATATAAGAAAACCGAAGTTCCAGGTCCAATAGGTTTTGAGAGTGTGTATATTACTTTTTATCTAGGGTACAAACTTACGTCACAAGTCCAGGAAACGCAACAGTTCGGGTCCAGGTCTTCCAGGTCTATTAAGTGTATCTAATTCACGTCTAATAGCAACTTACCTGGTTTGTTACCACAAGCACTGGGGCACATAGGGGGCGCCTGTGTTATCTTCCAGAAGTTCCAGGTCTAGTAACCATTTTGTTTTGGGTTTGCGCAACCAGATCTTACATTAGTTTATAAACATGTATTGTAGTATAGAAACTTACTTCAAAAGTCCAGGATACGCATTAGTTTGGGTCCAGGTCTTCCAGGTCTATCAAGTCTGATACTAATTCACGACTAATAGCAACTTACTTTCGTACATAGAGGGCGCCTGTAACGCTATAAGAGTTGTTCTCTTCCAGAAGTTCCAGGTCTAGTAACCATTTTGTAAATATATAGAAACTTACGTCAAAAGTCCAGGGTTTGCGTCAGTTTGGTACCAGGAGTACTGGGGCACGTAGGGGGGGTGGGGCTGCGGCGCCCCCTGGTGGTGGAGCGCGTGCGCGTGCGCGCCTTTCATGTCCCACGGGCCGGGCGGCGCGCCCTGTTGAGGAGAAAAAGGATTAGTTAATGATTGATGCAATAAGTCATTAGCTAGGGATATATTTACTCTTTCGAGCAATTTCCGTCAGTAGAAATGACCAAAATTTTTTTTTAAATGTAGGTGCAAAAGTAGAAAATCATAGAAAATTTTAATTTAAAATTTTCTACTGACAAACTTGTTTGACCGGCTATGCGTGAGATATGTCTCTATCAGGTCTTTTTCGTTTCAAGCACTGCGTTGTTTCGCAATATCTATTTTAACAAAACTGTTACTGAATAGAGTAAGACCAAAAAAGTAGTACAGCGAGTAGTCTGCAGCGATTTCGATAGCCCACGCAGTGCAAGTGTTATTTTCAACGTCAAACTTCTATGAAAACATGACGTATAAATAACACTTGCACTAGGAGATGGCCAGAAAGGAGTGGAAAAGTTTCAACGGACAATCAACAATAAAACCAGCTTTTTTAATTATGTTCGTTCTTGACTCAACTGCCTATAAATGTAGGTATTTCTCTCCAGTGCGCTAAGAAAGCAATTAAAGTAATTTATAAAAAAATACAATTTTCAGCTTTTTATTTCCCATGTGGTCCTTCAGTCCTGATTTGAAACACAAACCCAAATCATCTAATTGCATGAACCTTTTACGATATTAAGCGGGTGTGGCGCCGCGCCTTGCATTATATAAATTAAATTCTTTAGATCCTTATCTATATAAGGTTTTATATCCATACTAATATTATAAATGCGAAATATAATTAATATTATAAATGCGAAAGTGTGTCTGTCTGTCATCTTTTCACGCTTAAACCGCTCAACCGATTTAGTTGTAATTAGGCATAGATATAGTTTGAGTTCCGTGGAAGGACATAGGATATTATGTCGGAAATTATTACTAGAGGGTCAAAAAGGGATTGAATTGAGAGAGTTAATGAATTGCCTAATGTAAGCAATTAATTTATGCTCAAATCTACTGATTGCTATTACACTTTATCCAGGCGCTATACTTACTCTGCGAGTCGGACTCGCGCACGAACAGTTCCGTACCATTACGCAACAAAAAAATCACATTTGTTGTATGAAAGCCCCAATTAATTAATTATTTTATTCTGTTTTCAGTATTTGTTATTATAGCGGCAGCAAAATACATATGATCTGTGAAAATTTCAACTGTCTAGCTATCACGGTTCATGAGATACAGCCTGTTAACAGGCAGACGTATGGAGAGACGGACTGATGGACAGTAGAGTCTTAGTAATAGAGTCCCGTTTTTACCCTTTGGGTACGGAACCTTATAAATGGTTGCAAATGTCGATTACGTAACGATTGTTTTCTCTAACTAATGGTACTTACGTATCCGACCCTCGGGTCCCACGACTGCTGATGAGGTGGTTTCACATCGCACGACGCACCGTCCGGCGACCGTCCTGCCGATGGCTGTAACAATACATTTGCATTTAGTATTCTGTATACAAATATATAAGAAACTAGCGACCCGGCCCGGCTTGGCACGGGTTAATAAATCTTACACCTAAACCTCCCTGAATCACTCTATTGATAGGACGATACCGCTTGAAAATCCGTTACGTAGTTTCAGAGTTTATGGCAAACATACAAACACAATACATGCGGCGGGGGACTTTGTTTTATAAATGTAGTGAGTATTCTCTCTTCTTCTACTTCCTCGTTCCCTCATTGCTGAGGATCGTGACCACATGTGATTTGTCTCCGTTTTGTGCGGTCATAAGCCGTGTGGACTGCACAGTGCAGACTGCCGCCAGCCGACCTCTTCACAGCGTCCGACCATCCCATACGTGCCACGAGCACGTTTGCCATTCATTCGGCCTAGAATAATATTATTTATTTGGTACCGAGATCATTATCTACCTTGATGTCCCAAATGGCTGTGAGGGCACATACCTTGGCATTCCCGAGGGTGACATTCCAGGGGGCACCTCCGACACGGGGGTGGAGTTTGAGGTGGGGGTTGTTCAATTGGTGCCGTGACCAGGATAATCCTACCTTAACGTCCCAATTTGGTTGTGGGGGCTGCTTTACGCCCCACGGCGTCCCCGTGGGGGATAGCCATGGGGACAGCTCAGAGACGGGGGTGGAGTCCGGGGTGGGGGTTGTTCAAGTGGTGCCATGACCAGGATAATCCTACCTTAACGTCCCAATTTGGCTGTGGGGGCTGCTTCACGTCCCATGGCGTCCCCGTGGGGGATAGCCCTGG